>NW_022436953.1:18381918-18470312 GCF_009761245.1 Sapajus apella
TCTGGGACTATAGGCAGGCACATACCACCACGCCTGGTGATTTTTGTATTTTTAGTAGAGATACGGTTTCACTATGTTGGCCAGGCTGGTCTTAAACTCCTGACCTCAAGTTATCTGCCTGCCTTGGCCTCCCAAAGTGTTGGGATTACAGGCATGAGCCACTGCACCTGACCCTTTCTAGTTTCTTAATTCAAATTCCCCAAAGTGAGAATTTGGTTGTCCCAGTGCATCCAGTGTTTGATTGGCACTTTCATGCCAATCACCTTGTTAAACTGCCAATGAGCCTAGGGATTGGCTGCCCGCAGGTTGGTGCTTGCCTCTATTCTAATCACTAGCTGAGGAGAGCAGAATCATGTGTACAAAACACAGCTGCCTAAGTGGGCTTTATCAGTGGAGGACGTGGGCAGGATAGTTTTTCCCACAAAGAGTTAAGAGCCTGTCTCCTATCATAATTATCTAATGCAGATGATAAAGAATAGCAGATTATTTAAAATACATAATCATGGAAATCTAGAAGCCTCTAGATATTTTACTTAACCAGGTAGATGAACACACCAAAGGCAGAAATTTACCTCAAGAGTCTATGATTCTAATGTATCTCAGAAGGAAATAACTTAAATAATATCTTCACGGGTACCGACCTTATAACCCTTCAGGAAAAGCATATAGACACCATTATGGACAGTTCAAAGAATACATCTTTTTAAAGAGAAGGATAGTTAAGTAAATAAGAAACTATTCTGGTTAAAAAGGTTTACAGAAAACCATGTGATACATTTATGTTCGTTTTTACAGAATATATAGCCATCCTAATTTTGAATGTCCTGTTCTATTTTATCTTTTTTAATCTTAAAAATGGCTGAGCTAGACAAGAAATAGTTTAAAGAAGGTCAGCTACAAAAATTACAGTGGCAAGAAGAGCCCAGAGGTGAATGACTAGGACTTTTAAGTTGGGAGAAAAACGGTAGACATCTGATAAGAGCTATAAAATAATAAATGTTAAAGAGAAGGATGATTGGATGCTTATTTACATTTTCTAATAATAAAGGAATGAAAAGACACTTGATAAAATGAAGAGGCAGAAAAATTTAAAACTAATGAGTCTTTTTTTAAACTTAACATTTAACTTTAGAATTTAATCATATGATAATTGCTACAGATAGTTTAGGATGATTCAGAAAGATTAAGCATTCATAGGAATGAGGATAGTGTTTCCAGCACCAGAGTTAAAATAAAAATAATGAGCACTAGAAAGTCCTGAGACTTTAGGGCATACACTGAACATAAGCCAGAGGAAATGTTCCCGGCTGATATAATATTGTCGACCTGCCAGGACTGCTGGGCATCTATAAACCTCTGAGCATGTGCTGCGGATTAGCACTGGCTTCTCTGGTGGTTTCCTTTGAGTCATTGCACCCTCAAAGGCCATCATACCAACACAGTACTGCTGCTTTGCTGTTTATTCATACATATTTTTGGTGTCTGGCTAGCTCAGAATGCCCATATTTTTTCCCCTTTTAATGAGGCTGATTTTTTTTCTAATTTTGAGTGATCATTTTCAGTTTTACCCTTTCCAATCTTTCTCTAATAAGTATTTCATTTTGACTAGTCTGCATGTTTAAAAGAAGATCAGTTGAGCCAAGAATCTGTCGGTAATGATGTTATTATTTATGCAGAGGAGAGTTGGGATAATCTTAGAGATTGACATTTCCTTAAGCACCATTCTAGCCATTAAAAATAGCAGAACTGTTGGTGATGATATCTGCCAGACTTGAGTTTAGGAAGACTGTTTCCCAGTGAAGACTTAACCTTTAATTTTAATTCTCCCCTTAGATTCTTTCATTGTATAGTCAGAGATGCCAAAATTCCACTGCTAGTTTTGATCTCCACTTAGGGGATGTAAGCAGCTCCCTACCAATAACTGACTTGTGATATATGTCAAATCTTTCATCCAGAAGCCACTCTGTCTCAAATCTCACCATTAGTATTTAACTCCTTTGTGTTCATTCCCACTTTCAGTTTTCCTTTAAAAAATAAACATTCTCTCCATGGATATTATGCTAAGATCACTAAGATGTTAGTGATTTCTCAGATTCATGTTTCCTCTAAGAGGCCAGGTAACAAAGAATGTTCACATTGTGTGTGCTGTGTGTGTTCTGGGTTGGGGGGAGTTGTTGGTGGCAGTAGAAGTGATATATCTTTATATTGTTCTTATATTCATTATAAAAACTACTCTCAAGAATTGGTACCAAGTCATTCATGGTAAGATGTTAATGGTGGTACCACGAAATATGTTAGCCCTTCAAAGCCTTTTGCAATGGAACAAGTGCCCCCAAACTCTTAGCCTAAAGGACAGAATCCCTAGCTGGAGTTCCAAGTTTGTAGCAAGAGTGTGGGGGCAGTGTGTTTTGTTCTCTGGGGTCTTCCAGTGGTCACTGCGGTCACCTTATACATGTGGTTGCTGACCTTGCCTAGGTATAAAGCCATGGGCGGTGAAGTTGCTGCTCCCTCACCACTCCCCACCCCACTGACAGTCAATGGGGGCTCTAGATGCAGAGGAATTATTGAGCTTGCTCTATGGTTCTCTAGTGTCACTGGGTCCTTGTGCAGAGAAATAAATCAAAGTGACACAGTTCAATAAGGTTTCACTGTTTTTAAAATAATTTGGACCTTTTATCTTATTTGGATTTTGGGTTCTTTCAACAATGTTCAGGGAGGGCCAATATTTTTTGTTCTTTTACAAATAAAGAAACTGAGGGTGAATGAGGCATGCCCTATTTGGTTGCAGAGACTGGGGCTGCTGGCCCTTTGTCCAGTTCTCTTGGCACTACCTCCTGCTACCTCCAGAAAGGATTGTGTCCAGTAATAACAAAACATGGCCATAAAACATCTCCTAAAATATCTGCTACCAAGTGGTTCAGATAACTTAATAAATAAAACTTTCACACATGCTTCCTAGTTGTAGATATAGCATTTTCTGTTTACCCTGGAACAAAATTTCCTAGCAAAGTATGCTTCCTTTTCACGTGCAGAAAGACTTTTAGACTACATTCCAACTTAAAAATGTAAAACTTGGGGCTCTTGCTTAAAATCAGCAAGGTTCATGTTGACTTTCTTTCATTTAATTTTAAATTTCACATCAGCTTTGCAGAGGAGTAAGGGACTTAAAATGAGAAGAATCATAAGCCTGGTTTTAATTTACTTGTGTACATTTTCAAAATTACTGTGCTTGGAGTCTTCCAAGACTGATGGTTTTAATAAGTGAAATGTCGTGTTATTGGGATTTGTGGGGCCTGGCTATCATTTGTCAGATATTTTTCTTTTTTTATATGTATGTTGTTTTGTGGTTCCTTTTTGTCTCTGAGCTCTTTCCAAGAAAATCTTGTTGCATCCTTATGGCTTAGTCTCTCCTTTGAGAGGGTCCATAATTCTCTTTCATGCTCCTTTCCTTGTAAACATAAACATATTTTTTGGGTCAGAACCCCAAGCCACTTTCTAAAAGCCAGTATGTTATTGTTCTTATGAATTGTTTATTTTGCTTGGGAGCTTTTGCTTTTTAAGTACTTCCTGTTACTGACTGTGACTGATCTTTTCTTTAAACAGAGAGTACATGAAACAAATCTCAATTTAACTAAGGATTATAGAAATTTTTACCTGGTTTATCTACATGTGAGCCGTGCCTTAAGACTTGGATTGTAGCAGTTGTCGGATGTTCTTACAACCAAAATGATTTTTTCTATTTCTCAAAATCAAAAGTGCCTCTCTATGTTCAATGACACTATTTTTCATTGTATAACCCATCTTAAAATTGGTTTATTTAGATTTAAGATGATACAACACAGTGCAGTGATTCCTAATAAAAGTTACCTTGAGAAATTAGAATTATCTATTACAGCAAATTTATGACTTCTGAAAATAAAATAGTACAATATTTCCTTTTTTATTACTTGATTCAAGTTGAACTTCTGTTCATTTTAATTGACAGAACTGTATTCTTAAAAAGAGTCCCAGCAATCCCCCACCCTCCAGCCTTTTATGAAGGAAAGTGCCAGCAAATGATTTCCTGGATGGAATGGAGGAAAGGTCCCTGACCCTCTTATCTTCTTCATGCCCTCATTCCTTTCAACATTATCCCAAGAAGGAGAGAGAATGGGGACGCCTATTAGTTGTTCTGCAATAGCTAAAAGAGTTCCAAATTCAGGCACTTCTATACATATTTTGTCAGTCATTGGGCCATGCCCTTTCTTCATTTGTTTCCTTTCCTTTTTCTCACACTCTCCCCTGATTCAATGAGTCAAATTTTCACGTCTCCATTTTCAAGAGGCATATTCTGTTGCTGACTCTGCTTGTCTAATTGCTATTTTTCTTTTGAAGGCATGCCTATTTTTTTTCTGTCTCTTCTCTCCATATTTAAGAAGGAACTGTAATCAGCTAATTAATATAGCAATAGAGCAGATTATATTAGTTGATAATCTGCTATGTTACAGACTGGGCTGGCCTTTTAATTTATGCATTTTAACCCTTCTGGTGAACTTTCACTTGGTTCTGAGTTTTTGGTTCAAGGTTCATGCTTTGGCTGTTTGGTTTTTGTTTGGTTTAGTTTTGCCCTCTGCTACCACTTACTTATGTGATCTTGGCCAAGTAACTTAACTTTATTGAACCTTGGAAAATAAGGAGCTTGGGCTATATATATCTTTAAAATTATTTCTTCTTATATCTCTGCGTGTGTGTGTGTGTGTGTGTGTGTGTGTGTGTGTGTGTGTGTGTTGACCCAAATCATCCCTTTTAGTAATCCTTTCCTTCACATGGGAATATAATTAATTCTCTTCCTAATAATAATTTTTGGAGAACATTAAGTATCAAAGTTTGTTTAATGGTTTATCATTTACTAGTTGCTTTCATATATTCTATTTGGACCCTAATCTCAGCCCTAAAATGAACAATGATAGGTATTTGACTACTTTCATTTTATATGTTGGGAAACTAAGGCACAGAGGTTAATGGATCACTCAAGGGCAACCAGGATATAGATGGTAGAATTAGGAATCAAACCCAGGTTTTTATGAGTCTCGCGTGCCATGACTCTCTATTTTATTATGAAAGCACATATTTATTTGTTATTTTAATCTTAGAATTAATTTTTAATTTTCAATCAGTCAAAGAGTACTAAAAGCCTTATAATAAAATGTACCTCTCTTGCCTTTCTTTCCTGTGTACCAGAGTAAGAAGTTTTCCAATCTTTTCTTCAATGTAGTGTGATTGTACTGCTATTTCTGGATGTATCAATTTGGACATATAATGACTTCTTTATTTTTTTAAATTTTTTTTAGTCTTTAATTTTTTTCTAGTCAACAATTGCCTTATTTTGTTCATTTTCTCCAATTCTTATGTATTTATTCCATTTCTTCCGCCAGTACTCCAAGATCAGTCACATCTTGTTAATCTTCTTTCCAAAAGTCCAAACATTTCCAAATACTCATGTATTAGTCAGTTCTCACACTGCTATAAAGAAATATCCAACACTGTCTAAATCATGAAGAAAAGAAGTTTAATTGGCTTATAGTTCTATAGGCTATACAGGAAGCATAGTGGCTTCTGCTTGTGGGGAGGCCACAGGAAACTTACAATCATAGCAGAAGGGGAAGCAGGCATGTCTTACATATCTGGAGCAAGAGGAAGAAAGGAAGCAGGGTGGTGCCACACATTTTTAAATAACCAGATCTCATTATAACTCACTCACTCACTATCACCAGAATAGCACTGAGGGGATGGTGCTAACCCATTTATGAGACCTCCACTCCCATGATCCAATCACCTCCCACCAGGCCCTGCCTCCAACACTGGGGATTATAATTCAACATGAGATTTGGTAGGGACACAGATCCAAATTGTAACAACTCATATCCATAATCTTCATGGATAACTCTCTCCCTAGCCCTCTGTTCCAGGTTAGATTGGTTATTCTGTTGGCCAAGGGCACAGCTGTCTGTCATCCTGAGATGTCCCTGCACAATTCTCTTCTATTTCTTCCTTTATTATATTTTCCAGTAGCAGCCTTAAAAAGGGCACACTGGGACATAAATTTTATAAATGTTTGTCTGTCTTTATCCTCATACCTTACTGATAAATGTCTTTATCCTCATACTTTACTATAGCTTCGCTGGGTATAGAATTCTAGGTTGAAAATAATTTTCCCTTATATATCTATTTTTTTCCCTTATATCTCAGGTTTGTTGTTGAGAATTTTAAGGCTATTCTTACCTCCAACCCATTGCATTTGTCTTTTTCTCCTCAATTTGTGAGTCTTTTTACTCAGTGTTTTTGGTTGTGGTGGGTCTTTCATCTTGAGGTTCAGTTTGGTTCTGGGAAATTTCCTTATGTTAATACTAGGATGAACTGATACAAACAAATTTTGTTTGCTCCTATATATGTTGTATATTAATATACTCTCACATTAATACATGTATTTATAGTATAAATGCTTAATTTAAAATAGTATCTATTAATGAATTCTCTAATTTTCTTAGTTTTTCCTTCATCAATAAGGAGAAACTTTCTTTACTTTTTCACTGTAATTTCTAGGAAATTTCCTACACTTTATTTTCCCATATTTTATTGCATTTTAATTTTGGTTACTGTTTATTTATTTGTATTTTTGTTTTCTGATTGTCCCTTTATTTTTTATTTTTTGAAGAATATCCACTTTTGTTTCATGGTACAAAATCTTTCCATATCATTTGACTTTGTTTCCTTTAATTTCCTTTTCTTTATTTGTTTTTGTTTCATTTCTATCTTTTATGTCTGGTGAACATTTACTGGCCTTATATAGGAGGAAATTATGGAAAAAGGGATTGGGCAAAGCTTATTGATTATCAGGCTTCACTGTAGAGTGATCCAGGAGCTGGATTTCCATTTGTTTGGGAGACGCCAAATGACAGTATTTTTTGTCTTGGAACCATTTAACTTCTGCAGATAAATATTCTTCAGTTTTCTGTCTGATGGTTATTTATTTGATTACTGATGTTCTGAGAACAGGAGGAAAGATGGCAGGGAAATTTTACCAATATGTAGATTTTCACCTAGTCTCTCACTTTCCAGCTGTGTACCTCACTCCCTCCTTCTACTATGCCTGGTGCTCCAAGTCTGGAGCCTCTGATTCAATTTCCCAAGAGATTAAACCTCTATCAGGGCTGGGTTAGGGGTAGTGTTTAGCTTCTTAGGATGAGAGGGAGACTCTGGGTCCTTATTCTGCTCTGAACCATTCCCCTTACTTTTATTTTAGAGCCCCACCTCTGCCTTCCTGATAACTCTTGCATCTGAGTCCTGAGGCTTTCCTGGGATCTTTGGGAGAAACAGATTTGTTTCTTCTTGTTACTCATCTCTGACAGTGTGTATGTTTTAGTTATTATTTCTCCATTCACTTTTCTCCTTCACTGAAACTTCCAAATTCCTTGCCACCTCTCATCTACAAGTGGGTTGTTTTCTTATTTTCTTTATCATTTTGAGTTTATACCTGAAAAAAAATAAAAAAAAATCTTTCCTGTCATGTTGGTAGAGTTTGCAGAGGGAGCAGAGATAAAGGCAAATACTTGATTTACTACGTTTAACTGGAAGCCCTAGCCCATGTTTTAATTGAATTAGATTTCACAAAAGACAAGTTTCTACAATTGACTATTAGCAATCAACTTTTTTTGGTGACAAGACTGAATATTTGGGATTAAAAGTTTAAGGTTGTTCCTTTTATTTCCCAGCTTAAAAAAAAAAATGTAGTAGCCCAGCATAGTGAATTTATAATCTTTGGATTTATTTCCCTGGATTTACTTATAACAATATGTTTGAAATGTGTTAAGTAGAAAAATTGGCAGAAGTGTATGTGTGTGTTTGTAACTGTGACAGCAAGGGAAACCAATGAAAGAAAAGAATGAATCCAAGAGAAGGCAGAATGTTAGATTTTGATTGGGGTTGTGGTGGTGTTTCAGATCCATTGCCATATAAACATTTTAAATGTCATCAATAATTTTTTAATAAATACCTAAATTTGATTTTTTTTAAATGTCTAACCTTACAGACCATTCATCATCTATTAATGTCTTAAGAATACTGCCCCAGTTTCACTGTGGGTCCCTTTGAGTGAATGCATTTCTAGCTCTTGAGGCCAAGCTATCCGCAGCTCTCATTATCTTGTTTGCTTTCAGAAGCCTTATATAAGTCAAAGGGTGAACAATAACCAGAGAGCAGAGATTCTTAAATTAACCATCCGAGAAGAGCCTGCTCTGGTTCATTAGCCCAAATAGGATCTTTTACTTTTTGAGTAGCAATCAAAAGATATTGGACTATCATTTCTCTTGTTCTTCTAAAAAAATTATTTAAATTTCCTTTAAACAATCTGGTGATGTGATGTCAGATTTTTGTCCATGGTATTATAATACCATTGTTAAGTGGAGTGATTGGAAATGAAATATACACCTCAAAACATCTAACATTCCTGATATAAGGCTAAAGAAAACAAATAGTCTTTTCTTATCTTTCCCCTTGGATAAATTTAAATAGATAATTTTTAACAATTTCATCCAAGGCTGGGCACGGTGGCTCATGCCTGTAATCCCAGCACTTTGGGAGGCCAAGGCGGATGGATCACCTGAGGTCAGGAGTTCGAGACCAGCCTAGCCAACACTGCCAAACCCTGTCTCTACTAAAAATACAAAAAAATTAACTGGGCGTGATGGTAAGTGCCTGTAATTCCAGCTACTTGGGAGGCTGAGGCAAGAGAATCACTTGAATCTGGGAGGCAGAGGTTGCAGTGAGCCGAGATCATTCCACTGCACTCCAGCCTGGGCAACAAGAGTGAAACTCCATCTCAAACAAACAAACAAAAACAAAAAAAACCCAGTTTCATCCTACTTCAGTAGGGTGAATTTTCCCCCACTATGTCTTTGGAGTAAATTTTCACCTTTTTGTTAGATTTATGACTGCTATTACCAAACTATGAATTATTTCACTGTGATACAGCACTTCTAGGAGGCTGACTCTACATTGGAAAAAAAAAGAGAATATCATGTTGGAGCTTTAAAATTTCTTGATCGTAGAAGGTACTGAAATATAACTCATCATTCTAGGCAAGCTTTGGCATTGAGTTTTTGTGTGACCATTTAAAATCATTTAAGTTTTCTGCCTCTACATTTGTAAAGTATGTGACACTCAACTGTATAATGAGCTCACAGTCTAGTGAGCCTGATAGAAGATAAGCTAATCTGGGGTAGAAATCAAGCTTTATTCATTTTCGTTTTCTCTTGCTTAAATTCATTATAGTTATTCAGTAAATGTTGACTAGAAGTGTTTGAGAGAGAAACACAGTACACGGTGGGTGAAAATTCTGAGATCCTTATGAGAATAATTTCATGGAAATTTAATATATTCAGCTTGATTCTAAAGGCAATGTTGACAGGAGGCCCGTGGGGCTGCATGTTCTTCAGTGCAACGTGAAGTACTGAGCCGATTATAGTGGTTAGTAAATTAAAAGATAATTTTTTAAAATTATACTTTAAGTTCTGGGATACATGTGCAGAATGTGCAGGTTATGTAGGTATACATGTGCCATGGTGGTTTGCTGTACCCATTAACCTGTCATCTACATTAGGTATTTCTCCTAATGCTATCCCTCCCTTAGCCCCCCACCCCCCAACAGGCCCCAATATGTGATGTTCCCCTCCCTGTATCCATGTGTTCTCATTGTTCAACTTCCACTTATGAGTGTGTTTTTAATGGGCAAACTCTGCTCAAATATAGGCTACAGTCAGTATGTGACTGAGCTGTGATCTCTCTTGTCAAAGGGACTACAGCGCACCCTTTGAATTACCTTCATACTCACTGATGGTTTTAAGAGCTTGGCCACTTTCCCCACGTCTGAAAGTGATTCTACCGTAGATGTGAGAAAGATGCGGCTGACTTTGGCTGGCAGATGGAGAAGAATGGAAAAGCAGCAGAAAATGTTCATATATGGCTGACACTAGAAAGAATTCTTCTGGATTTCACAGCCATTGAAATGAAAAGATGTGATCCAGAACAGTATCTTCCTTTTTAACGGGTGTCTGTAGTGTTCTCCTCTGCTTCTTCACTCATCTCAAGAAGTCTCTAAGGGGCAGCCTGTTGTGGAAAAGATGTTAAGGGAAGAAGGGGACATCCTAATTCTAGGTTTGATAAGGACATTTCTGGTATTGATAAAATCCTGAAATTATGGAAATTATGATTTCTTCCGTATACCAATGAGAATCATGAATTTCCCTTTGCCCTTTTCCTTGCAAAGGAGCCATTTCCTTCTGGATCTTTGTTTTTATTTTTTCCTCCTTAAGTCACTGCTGAGGTATTTGTAAACCAAACCAACATTTATATTTTATCCACCAAAGGAAGAACAAAGCATCTGCTAATAGAAGCAGTGGAAAAAGCACAGCAGTTTAGAGGCCTCGTGTCTAAAGCTCAGTTCATTACTCCTAACCATTGACCAATATTTTAACCTTTTTTTGAGTTGCTCTTTCTCATCTGCAAAATGTGGTTAATGGAGGATTTCATCTGCAAGTGGGGATAAGAGACATGTAAAGAACTGACGCAGAATAAACACGAGTTGAATCCTAATAATATTTTGACTGTGTAGTTACAACAAACTTTTCTTTCTTCTGTTTTCTTTTTGTTCTGTGAGAAATGCCTTTGGTGGATTTCGAATTCTTTTACATACTGCTTGCTCTTCAGTGGGACTCCAGCAACATTGCTGCAACTCGAAGATATATGGCTGCAATGTGTGTTTGGCTTCCTTTCTCAAGGGGGTCGAATAAAAAGGCAACTGTCTAGAGAAGGCACAAAAGTACAAAGCAAAAAACTCAGAATATGCCATCCAATCTTGCAAAGTCATCTGAAGAAGAAAAAGTGCTGCTGAGGAAGGAAAACGGCTCTTTTCTGGGCATCACTTACGCTCTTCTGAAAAAAAGCCCCGATGCTGCAATATTTTTCAAGGCAGATCGTCCCAGATGGAGGAGGGAGCACTGACAGGCAGAAAAGGAGAGACGTGGGGTTCGGAGGCAGCGTCTGCAAGGGGTGGAGCGCGCGGGACTCGGAGCCTCGCAGTTCTTTGTTGGGGGCGGGGGCCTCATTTCCGAGGCAGCAATGGCTCCCCCTCCGGGGTCCCTCCGCGGTGACCGTCCAGTCCCCAGTCCCCGCCCCTCCCAGCCCTCGCTGACCCTACAACGTGGTCGGACTGCGGTGCCTTTAAGGCTTTTGCCTGCTGCACATGCTCACCTCTTTGTGTGTTGGAGTTTTTCTCTTTTAAAAGAAAAAGAAGAAATAGGCAGGAGGATGGGGCGGAGGAAGGGGGAAGAGCTAAAGAAAAAGCGCTGCACTTTTGCAGCTGCAGACAGCCGATGGGAAGGGCTTCTTTTCTCCTGAAGCTGCGAGGCCCGTGTCGATCTCTCATTTGTGGGGCTCCGCGGGCGCGGGGTACTGGTGGTGCTGGGGTCCGGCGCGGGCCGCGGGGGACTGGCACGCAGGCTACACCTGGGGGGCCGGTATCTCCTCAGCGCGCGGGCCAGGCAGGGTGGGCGCGCGCGGGGCGAGTCCCCTGTCCCTGTCAGGGGCGGGGCGAGACCAAGACGCCGGGCTTGTTGGGGGGAGCGTGGGCGCGCGCGATGGCAGGGGGCGGCCCCACGTATCGTGGGCTCCCGGCACTGCCGCCGCGGCGGGTTCTAGGCGCCAGAGACAGAATGGCTGCTCGGGCGCCGCCGGCTGCCGGACCCGCGAGGCGGAGCTGACTGCCGCCTCCCTGAGCGCCCCCTTCCGCGTTGGGCGCGCCCACTTCGGGGCTCCCGCTCGGCCCCCGCCCTCCCGGGTGCTCGGCGCTCTGAGCAGAGGCAGTTGGTGCGGGCCGCAGGCGAGGCGGGGCCGCGCGCGGGGTCCCCTCCTCCTCCCGGTCAGGTCCCTTCTGGAGCGCCGGGCGCTGTCTGCGCCGCCCGCTCCCCGCCTCCGGGCAGACCCAGGACGCCGCGGCTGTGGGGTCGGCCCGCTAAGGACAAGGTCAGGAGACTGGGCGGCGATGCCCGAGTGCGACTGGAGGCAGCCGAGCGGAGGCGACGGCGGTTGGGCTCTGCCCCTCTTGACCGGGCAGCGGGACTGGGACGGGCGCCGGTGAGCAGCAGAAGCAGCCGCGGCGACGAGGTTTTCTGCGGCCGGAATTCCCGTCAGCAGCATCTCTGTCAACGCCGGCAAGCGCAGCCTCGCGGGGCAGGGGCGCCGGGGAAGATGGAGACGGGGGGCCAGGCCCACACTGGTCCCCCGCAGCCGGCGGCCCCGGGGCTGTGGAGGGCTCGGCCGGCCGGCGGCGGCGGCGGCGGGGGCGCCTCCTCCTGGCTGCTGGACGGGAACAGCTGGCTGCTGTGCTATGGCTTCCTCTACCTGGCGCTGTACGCGCAGGTGTCCCAGTCTAAGCCCTGTGAGAGGACCGGCTCCTGCTTCTCGGGCCGCTGTGTCAACTCCACCTGCCTCTGTGACCCGGGCTGGGTGGGGGACCAGTGCCAGCACTGCCAGGGCAGGTTCAAGTAAGTGCCTTCTCCGGACCCCGAACCTCCAGCCCAGACTCGCTCTCGGCCTCCCCCGCCGTGGCCTCGGATTCCCGGGCTGGTAGCGAACCGCAGCGCGTGGCGGGAGCGGGCGGGAGTGGGTCCCGAGCCGCGCCCCCTCCAGCCCCGTGGCGCCCCTGGGGCGCTCGGGCCCGCGCGGAGCGGTGACCGACGAGGAGCAAAGCCTTTCTCGAGCGTTCCAGATGTCCGCAGCGGCTTTTGATCCGCTGCTCCACACGAACATTTTCACAGTCAGTTACGATGCCTAGCACCATTTTCTTAGGATAATATTTTAAAATCAGAAATTTTCCAAGTCACTCATGAAATATATGCGAATTGTGAAAAATTCAAATACAAATGTGTAAAGGTTCAAAGTTATGGTCTACCAGTGCCTCTCTTCCCCCATCCTCCTCTTGTCTCTAGAGGTGACCCCTACTAACATTTATTTAGTCATCATAGTGATCTCAATAAGTAGAGTTTATGATGGGCTTGCTAAGTGCCAAACACTCTTCTAAGCACTTTACGTTGATTTTCTCATTTATTCCTTGCAACTACTCTGTGAGTTGCTAGAATTATTATGCTGGATTTACGGAGATAAATCGAGGCGATGCATTTAAGTAACTTGCCCAAGATTACACAGTAGTAGGGGCCGAGTTGTGATTCCAAATCAGCTGGCACATCTGGAGCCAGCATACACTCCAGAATTTGTACTTTTAACGAATTTGCTGTGTTGAATTTGCTAGGACAGTCTTGAATTGAGACATAGGAAGGTGACTTTAGGTTAGATAGAAGGATGAAATACCCAGACGTTTTTATGTGGTGAGGATAATGGATTTTTTTCTAATCGGTTAATTCAGTATTAGCTATTGTGCGGGAACATCGCTTTGACTTTTCTGAAGCACGAGGAGCCTAAGGAGTTTGCTTCGCTAAGGTGAAGGTACTTTCTTTGTATTGGTTGATGTTTATTACATTCCTGCCTGAAATAAGCAATGGATAAGTGTGGGGGAGTAGCAAATAAGTCAGTTAACTTTGGGGCAGTCTTCTAACAATGTATAGATAACAGTCATTAAGAACGACAGCTTCTTAGATACTTAATATGACATTTACTAATAAAGACATTTATTAGTCTTTATATTTGACTAAATTGGTTGGTTTGTGGCTCTGAGATTACACTGAATATTGTAGATTACTGATATTGTCAGGCTGGTAGCCAGAATCTAAGTGAAATTTCTCTTGGGCTCTAAGGCAAAGGTAAGACTGTGGTTCACCTTAATAATGTAGTGTAGGACAATTTCCTGGAGTTTAAACACAGTATATTTTCCTTTTTTTTTTTTTTTAATATAGTAAGGCTGTTTTACAAATACTTTCTAAAAAAGACCAGAAGAGGTGTTATTTAAAAGTTTAAAAAGTGTTTGAAGATGTTGTTTGTTAGCAGCTTTTTTACTTGTGCTGTTAAACTTTTGCTATGACAGTAGCATTCAGCGTCTTTACCTAGCAAGAGAGAAGTTTGAACATATAAACTGGTAGTCAGTGAAAAAGCCTCACCCATTCTTTACTTATTTTTTTTTTACATAAATAGGGAGATTGCCTGATTTATATGTAATTTAGGGATATTGGCCTTTGCGAGGGTGGATTTGCTCCATTTGTCTAAAGAGGATAAAAATTGCTGTAGTCCTGAGAAGCTCATATTTATAATACATTTTAAAGTAGTGGAACTTGTTAATCAGCTGAATCAGCAGGCTGTGACCTCGCTAGCAGACATTGTCCTAGTTAAAAAGATCACAGAACAAGTTAAAACTAGCTTAAATAACATTGAGAGGTGGTGTTCATAAACAAAATACGTTAGTGAGTAGAAGAATAGATATTTGGTGTAGATACTGTTAAAAAACAATAAACCCTGAGCTAATCATTGAGTATTCATCATTTCCTTGGAAGCTGTTACTTCCTAGGACTTATTGTCCTCTGTTGAGCAAATGCTTTTGCATTTCTCTGTGGAATACAAGCTATTAATTAGAGTAAATATAACTGGTGTAACTATCTGTTTTATTATGTATACTCTTAGGGATAAAGAAAATATTGATAGTTAATGTTAAAGAGAGGGATTATATTTAGTAGAAAAAAATTCTTCTTGGTAAAGTACATGCAAATAAACCTATGAAAGGTTTATTTGAAGATAGTAGCTTGTTTTATCTGGCATTTGAAGTAATAACACAGCAGGAAAGACTAGAAAATCTCGCTTCACTAATTATCTTGAAAATCTTTTTCTAAAAACTGAAGGATAGGAACCTTACAAACAGACATCAAAAATGATTGATCAATCTTGGTAAGCAGGTGTCAAAATTAATTGGTTGGTTCCATGGTAACTTAGCTTTTTTTCTACTATAGGGATTTCACTAGGGAATAAAAGTGTTCTTCAAATGCTTCTTGAGGATAGAAGATTGATAGTTGGGGGAAGAAATGCAGAAGCAAATATAGTATCAAAAGTGGTACTTCAGTTCTCTTAGCATTGATTCGTCTTCTGTTTCCATTTGAAAAGAATAAAACACTCAGAATAACAAGCCATTCCTGCCTTACACAGGTAAAACAAAAAGAACATTGATTTTTCAGCCAAAGCTAGACTAAAGGATTTGGGATAGAGAATAAGAAATATATTTCAAATATAATAATCAAAGATATAGACTCTAATTCAAGTTGTATTTATTTGAATAGTTCAGTGTAATGTGAAGCAAGAAAACATTTTGCTATAATCTGTTTGAATGACATTCTCTTTTAGCGGGGGGTTCTTCAGAATTAATTTTGTACAGTAGTTGAGATTTATATAAATTTATATGCATATAATGAGTCTTGGTCTTTATATTAGTCAAATATAAAGGGATATGTTTTTACCCCACTTAAGTTAGTCAGACTTGGATATTTCATTTTGCACATTTAAAATGGAAGTATGCTGGGTGCCGTGGCTCAGGCTTGTAATCCCAGCACTTTGGGAGGCCGAGGCGGGATGATCCCTTGGGCTCAGAAGTTTGAGACCAGCCTGGGCAAGAAGATAGTGAGACCTCATCTCTACAAAAAATATTAAAAAAATAGCTGGGCATGGTGGCGCACACCTGTGGTCATAGCTAAAGAGGGAGTGAAGTGGAAGTATAGCTTGAGCCTGGGACGTTGAGGCTGCAGTGAGCTATGATCATGCCACTGTGCTCCAGCCTGGGTGTCAGAGCAGGACTCTTCTCACAATTTTATATATAAATATGTGAAACATTCTATCTGTGGTGACAGCAAAATGAAGATATAATAATATAATGTCAGGAATTAGGTTGTTATTGCAAACAAAAAGGGGCAGAATTAATGGGTAAACTCTTCCCCTAAGCTGTTAAAAATATATGCATATGCAAATTCATATGTATTTTGAATCCTTTTTACTTGTAGGGAAACTAACAGCAACTGTAAACTTAAACTGAACGTTCCCTGTCCCCAACAAGACTTCTTTATTTCAAAGTTATATTGTAGTAAAGAAGACTTCTTTATTTCAAAGTTGTATTGTAATAGATAATTTATATCCATGGATTATTTTTACATTATTAAAGTATATAATCACACAGTAGGAATTTAATTTAAATTGCGTGTTTCTTAGATTCTAAATTGATAAGGTAAGTTACTTGTAGTAGCATGGTTTTCAAGAACACGTGTCTGGATGATTTGGCCCCTTTAGCGGACTAGACTCACCTCTCCTTTTCTCTGCCCTGACTGATCTTTTAAAGTTCCTTGAAAGTGTCACATTCTTTTTGGCCTCAATGCACTTTATACACAGTTACTTCTGTAAACTCTTTCCTGTCTTTGGTCTTTGCTTGGATGATTACTTATTGTCCTTCTAATCTTAGCTTAAATACTGGTTTCTAAAGGAGGCTTGTCTGACTCTTCACACTAGGTTACCCCTTATATACTACCCTATAGGGCTGTTTTTCCTTCTTGGTATTGTGAAAAATGAGGTGTTTAATTATAATTTTGATAGCTATTTAAACAATATCTTAAAGAGATTTACTGAGGTGTAATTGTTAAAATAAACGGCACAATTTAAAATGTACAATTTATTTATTTAAATTGTACAATATAATGTTTTGTCATATGTATTTGCAGCTGTAACTATCACCACAGTCAAAATCATAAAAGTATCAATCACCCTAGAAAGATCCCATGTGTTTCCTTTGTAAACCTTCCCTCTTCCAGTTGCCTATTCCTGTCCCAGGGCAACTTTTGATCTGCTTTCTCTCATTATAGATTTGTTGGTATTTTCTAGAACTTTTTGTAAATAGAATCATACATTATATACTGCTGTTTTGTCTGGCTTCTTTCACACAGCCTGTTTGAGATTAATTCATGGTGTATTAGTTTATTCTACTGCTGAATGGTGTACCAGTGTCTGGATACACCATAATTTGTTTATCCATTCAACTGCTGATGGACATTTGGATTGTTTCAAATTTTTGGCTGCTCCTTATAAAGCTGCCATGAAGTTTCACATGGAAGTTTTTATGTCTTTGTATGGACATATGCTTTCCTTTCTCTTGGGGAAATACCCGAGAATGGCTGGATCATATGGTAGATATATGTGCAACTTTTAAAGAAACTGAGAAACTGTTTTCCAAAGTAGTTATATCATTTATGTTCCCACCACCAGTAAGTCAGTATTCTATCTAGTTAATTCACATCCATGCCAATACTTGGTATGGTTAGTCATTTAAATTTTAGTGATTCTAATAGGTGAATGGTATATTATTGGGTTTTAATTTGCATTTCCCTAATGACTAATGATACTGAGTATCTTCTCATGTGCTTATTTGCCATCTGTATATCTTCTTTAGTAGGTATCTATTCAAATCTTTTGTGTGTTAAAAACATTTTCTTACTGATTTTGTGAGTTCTTTACATTTTCTGGATTACTACCTTCTTATGAGGTATATCATTTGCATATATTTTCTACCAGTCTGGGGCTTGTCTATGAAAACACAATGAAAAGAAAATTAAATCTCTTGACAGTGTTTTTCAAAGAACCTAATTTTTAAATTGATGAATTCCGTTTTATCACTTTTTTCTTTTATGGATTATGCTTTTTATGTTGTACCTAAGAAAACTTTGCCTAGGCGGGGTATCATGGCTCATGTCTGTAATCCCAGCACTTTGGGAACTCAAGGCTGGAGGATCACTTGATTTTAGGAGTTTGAGACCAGCCTGGGAAACAAGGCAAGACCTTGCTGCTACAAAAATGTTTGAAAAATTAGCTGGGTGTGGGTATGCGCATGTCGCCCAGCTACTTGGAAGGCTGAGATGGGAGGATCACTTGAATACAGGAATTGGAGGCTGTAGTGAGCTGAGCTGTGATTGTGCCACTCTACTCCAGCCTGGGCAACACAGCAAGACCCTGCCTTTAAAAAATTTTAAAAAAAAAGGAAAACTGCCTAAACCAATTTGGTGAATATTTTCTTCATTTTGTTTTTCCTCTAGAAGTTTTATAATTTTATATTTTACATTTAGATTTGTGGTCCATTTTAAGTTAATTTCTATATGTGGAGAGAGGTATGGATCTAAATTCAGTTTTTTGGGATATAGATATTTAGCACTATTTGTTGAAAAGAGTGTTCTTTTTCTGTTAAAGTATCTTTGTACCTTTGTTGAAACCATTCATGTATTTGTGTTACTATTTCTGGACTCTGCTTTGTTTCTTGATCTCTTTGTCTATTTGTATATCAATACAACAGTGTCTTGATTATTATTTCTTTATAAGTGTTGAATTCAGGTAGTGTTTTTCAATTTTGTTTTTTTCCAGTTAGTTTGGCTACTCTGAGTCTTTTGTATTTCCATATGAATTTTAGAATCAGCTTGTCAGTTTCTATAAAAAGCCTACTAGGATTTTGTCTGGAATTATGTTGAGTCAATAGATCAATTTTGGGGAAAAGGAACACCTTATCAAGTTTCCTAACATGGTATATCTGTTTATTTCTTTAGTTCTTTAATCTGTCAGCAGTGTTTTAACATTTCCAGTCAATAGGTCTTGCACCTGTTTTGTCAGATTTTTCCCTGTGTAGTTAATATTTTTGGATGCTATTGTAAATGGCATTTTTAAAACTTTCAGTTTTGATTGTTGCTATCATACTGAAAAACAACTGATTTTTGTGTTTTTTTATCTTGCAATCTTACCAAACTTAATTATAACTTGTATATATAGATTTTTGTAGATTCCTTATGGCTTTCTACTGAGATGACTATACTGTTTACAAAGAAAGATATGTTTACTCATTTCTTTGCAATCTAGATGCTGTTGTTTTTTCTTGCCTTATTTCATAGGCCAGAACCTCTATTACAGTGATGAATAGAGGTGATGAGAGTGGTCAATCTTATTCATGATTTAGGGGAAGATATTTGATCTTTAACAATTAATTATGATGTTACCTGTAAGTTTGTTTGTTTGTTTTTAAGATGCCTTTTATCACACTGAGAAAGTTCCCTTCTATTTCTAGTTTGCTAAGAGTTTTTACCAGTGATGGAAACTGGATTGTGTTAAATGCATTTTCTGTGCCCATTAAAAAAAATCATATGATTTTTTTCAAGTTTGTTAACATGGTGAATTATGTACATAATTTTTGAATGTTAAACAAAACTTACATTCCTGAGATAAACTTCATCTGAAATGATATGCATTTCTTTTTATATTAGGTTGGATTTGGTTTGTTGAAGTTTTATTTAGAATTTGGGTATATATGTTCATGAGAGATATTAGTCTGCACTTTTCTTGTAATATATGACTAGTTTTGGTGACAAGACAATGCTGGCATTATATAATGAGCCCCATGAGACTCTCCTGATCATTTGCTGAAAGAGTTTTTATGAAATTGGCATTATATCTTCATTACGTATTTGGTGGAATTCACCATTGAGGCCCTCTAGGCCTGAAGTTTTTTTAAACTCCAAATTCAACTTATTAATATAAATTCAACTTATTTAATATACATAAGGCTATATGACTAGAATCCTTTAAAATTTATTGGCCAGAATATTGTATATCTTGGTAAATATTTCTTTGTGCATGTGAAAAGAATGCATGTTCTTCTGTTGATGGGTGGAGTATTGTATACATTTCAGTTAGGTCAGCTTGATTGATAGTCTTGTTCAAGTCTTCTACAGTCATTCTGATTTTCTGTCTGTTTTTATCACTTATTGAGAGAAGGGTATCTTCAGTTATAATTTTGTATTTTCCTCTTTCTCCCTGCAGTCTTTTATTTTTAAATGTATATTTTATTGCATTTTAGGTTTTGGGGTACATGTGACGAGCATGCAAGATTGTTTCATAGGTACATACATGGCAGTGTGGTTTGCTGCCTTCCTCCCCATCACCTATATCTGGCATTTCTCCCCATGCTATCCCTCCCCAACTCCCCACCCCCTGCTGTCCCTCCCCTAGTTCCCCCCTACAGACCTCAGTATGTGATGCTCCCCTCCTTGTGTCCATGTGTTCTCATTGTTTGGCACCCACCTATGAGTGAGAACATGCCAAGCTTGATTTTCTGTTCTTGTGTCAGTTTGCTGAGAATGATGGTTTCCATGTTCATCCATGTCCCTACAATTGACACTAACTCATCGTTTTTTATGGCTGCATAGTGTTCCATGGTGTATTATGTGCCACATTTTCCCTGTCCAGTCTATCATTGATGGGCATTTGGGTTGGTTCCAAGACTTTGCTATTGTAAACAGTGCTGCAGTGAACATTCGTGTGCATGTGTCCTTATAATAGAACAATTTATAATCCTTTGGGTATATACCCAGTAATGGGATTGCTGGGTCAAATGGAGTTTCTATTTCTAGGTCCTTGAGGAATCGCTACATTGTCTTCCACAATGGTTGGACTAATTTACACTCCCACCAACAGTGTAAAAGTGTTCCTATTTCTCCACATCCTCTCCAACATCTGTTGTTTCCAGATTTTTTAATGATTGCCATTCTAACTGGCGTGAGATGGTATCTCAATGTAGTTTTGATTTGCATTTCTCTAATAACCAGTGATGATGAGCATTTTTCATATGTTTGTTGGCCTCATATATGTCTTCTTTTGTAAAGTGTCTGTTCATATCCCTCACCCACTTTTGAATGGGCTTGTTTGTTTTTTTCTTGTAAATCTGTTTTAGTTCTTTGTAGATTCTGGATATTAGCCCTTTGTCAGATGGGTAGATTGCAAAATTTTTTTCCCATTCTGTTGGTTGCCGATTCACTCTAATGATAGTTTCTTTTGCTATGCAGAAGCTGTGGAGTTTGTTTAGGTCCCATTTGTCTATTTTGGCTTTTGTTGTCAATGCTTTTGGTATTTTGGTCATGAAGTCCTTGCCTATACCTATGTCCTGAATGGTTTTGCCTAGATTTTCTTCTAGAGTTTTTATGGGGTTAGGTCTTATGTTTAAGTCTTTAATCCACCTGGAGTTAATTTTAGTGTAAGGTGTCAGGAAGGGGTCCAGTTTCTGCTTTCTGCACATGGCCAGCCAGTTTTCCCAGCACCATTTATTAAACAGGGAATCCTTTCCCCATTGCTTGTTTTTGTCTGGTTTGTCAAAGATCAGATGGTTGTAGATGTGTGGCATTGCCTCTGAGGCCTCTGTTCTGTTCCATTGGTCTATATCTCTGTTTTGGTACCAGTACCATGCTGTTTTGATTACTGTAGCCTTGTAGTATAGTTTGAAGTCCAGTAGTGTGATGCCTCCCACTTTGTTCTTTTTGCTTAGAATTTACTTGGCTATGTGGGCTCTCTTTTGGTTCCATATGAAGTTTAAGGTGTTTTTTTCCAGTTCTGTGGAGAAGGTCATTGGTAGCTTGATGGGGATAGCGCTGAATCTGTAAATTACTTTGGGCAGTATGGCCATTAAAAATATGGAGTGCTTCATGAATTTGCATGTTATCCTTGCGCAGGGGCCATGCTAATCTCTGTATCATTCCAATGTTAGTATATGTGCTGCCGAAGCAAACACCTTCCTGCAGTCTTATCTGTTTTTTCTTCATGTATTTTGAAACTGTTATTAGGTACATAAAATTTTGGATTATGTCCTCCTGATAAGTTGAGCCTTTATTATCCAATGACCCTTTGTTGAAAAGACTATCCTTTATTTATTAATTTGTCTTTGCAGCTTTATTGAAAATTAATTGGACATCTTTATGTATATTTATTTTTTGACTGTTTTCTATTTCATTGATCCATATATCTATCTTTTGCAAATTCCTCACTTACTTTATTAGTGTGTGCATGTATATATATATTTGAGATGGAGTCTCGCTCTGTTGCCCAGGCTAGAGTGCAGTGGCACAATCTTGGCTCACTTCAATATCTGCCTTCTGGGTTCAAGCGGTTCTCCTGCCTCAGCCTCTGGAGCAGCTGGGATTACAAGCACGTGCCACCATACCTGGCTAATTTTTATATTTTTGGTAGAGAAAGAGTTTCGGCATGTTGGCCAGGCTGGTCTCTAACTCCTGGCCTTGGGTAATCCGCTCACCTCGGCCTCCCAAAATGCTGGATTAGTATATTTTTACAGTAAATCTTGAAGTTAGATGATGAGATTCCCCCAACTTTATTTTTATTTTTGAAAATTTACTTGGTTATTCTAGTTCATTTTGTTTTTCTTACACATTTTAGAACAGTTTGTCAAAAAAATCTTGCTGGGATTTTTATAGAGATTATATTGACTTAGCAAATCATTTTGAGGAGAATAGCAATATTGAATTATCTTGTTCTTCATTGCAGTATGTTTTCTCATATATTTGGGTTTTCACTGATTTTTTACAACAGTTTTTTGTAATTATCAGATATGGATTCTGTGTATATATTTTAGATTTTTTTTCCCCCCTGAGACAGAGTCTTGCCCTGTTACCCAGGCTGGAGTGCAATGGTGTGATCTCAGCTCACTGCAACTGCCTCCTCCCGTGTTCAAGTGATTCTCCTGCCTCAGCCTCCCTGGTAGCTGGGCTTACAAGCACCTGCCATCACGTCTGGCTAATTTTTTTTTGTAGTTTTAGTAGAGACGGGGGCTTTGCTATGTTGGCCAGACTGCTCTCCAACTCCTGAGCTCAGGGAAGCCACCCACCTCGACCTCCCAAAGTGCTGGGATTACAGGCATGAGCCATTGGGCCTGGCCATATTTTTAGATTTTATACCAAAATATTTTACGTTCTTTGAGGCTATTGTAATTGATATTATTTCTTTTAATTTCAATTTGCAGTTTGTAGACTTTAATAAATAATAAGGGAATACAATGAATGACTTTATGCCCATAAATTTGAAGTAGATGAACCAATTCCCTGTATCATACAAGTTAACAAAAGTCACTAATGAGGAAGTAAATGAAATGAATATTTCTATGTCTATTGAATAAAATATACATGAGATATTTTGACACAGGTATACAATCCCTAATAAACACATCAGGTTAAGTAGGGCATTCATCACCTCAAGCATTTATCCTTTCTTTGTGTTATAAACAATTCAAACATTATATTTTTTACCCATTAATCATCCCTATTTCCTTCACCCCAATACCTTTCCCAGCCTCAGGTAACCATCCTTCCACTATCTCCATCTCCATGAATTCAATCATTAGGTTTATACCTAGCAGTGGGATTGCTGAATCATGTGGTAATGCTATTTTTAATTTTTTGAGGGACCTCCAAACTGCTCTCCATAGTAGTTATACTAATTTTCATTCCCACCAACAGTGTAAGAGGGTTCCCTTTTCTCCATATACTGACCAGCATTTGTTTTTGCCTGCCGTTTGGATATGAGCTATTTCACTGGGGTGTGATATCTCATTGTAGTTTTTATTTTCATTTCTCTGATGATCAATGATGTTGAACATCTTTTTATATATCTTTTGATGTTGGTATGTCTTCTTTTGAGAAATGTCTATTCAAATCTTTTGCACATTTTTGAATTGGATTATTAGTTTTTTTCTTATAGTATTGGTTGAGCTTATTATATATTCTGGTTTTTCATCCCTTGTCCGAATGATAGTTTGTGAATATTTTCTTCCATTCTGTGGATTGTCTTTTCATGTTGTTGATTGTTTCCTTTGCTGCGTAGAAGCTTTTTAACTTGATGTGATCCCATTTATCCATTTTTGCTTTGGTTTCCTGTGCTTGTGGGGTATTACTCAAGAAATTTTTGCCTAGTCCCTGGGTATCCTGGAGAGTTTTCCCAATGTTGTAGTAGTTTCATAGGTTGAGGTCTTAGATTTCTAAGTCTTTAGTCCATTTTCATTTGATTTTTATATATGGTGAGAGATAGGAGTCTAGTTTCGTTGTTTTTCATATACACATCCAGTTTTCCTGGCACAATTTATTGACAGAACTTTTCCTTTCCCAGTATATGTGCTTGGCACCTTTGTCAAAAAATGAGTTCACTGTAATATATGGATTTATTCTGGGCTCTCTATTCTGTACTTGGCCTTTGTGTCTTTTTTTTTTTATTTTTTAATGTCAGTACCATGCTGCTTTGGTTACTATAGCTCTGTAGTACAATTTGAAGTCAGGTAATATGATACTTCAGGTATTGCTCTTTTTGCTCAGATAGGCTTTGGCTATTCTGGGTCTTTTTGGTTCCACATAAATTTTAGGACTGTTTTTTCTATTTCTGTGAAAAATGTCATTGGCATTTTGATAGGGATTGCATTGAATCGGCAGATTGAGTTGGACAGTATGGACATTTTAACAATATTAATTCTTCTAATCCATGAACATGAAATATCTTTCCACTTTTTTGGTATTCTCTTCAGTTTCTTCATCAGTGTTTTATAGTTTCATTTTAGGGATCATTCACTTTTTTGGTTAATTCCTAGGTGTTTAATTTTATATGTAGCTATTGCCAGTGGTATTACTTTCTCAATTTCTTTTTCAGGTTGTTTGCTGTTGGCATACAGAAATGCTACTGATTTTTGTATGTTGATTTCATATCCTGTAACATTACTGAATTTGTTTATCAGTTCTATTAGTTTCTCAGTAGAGTCTTTAGGTTTTTCCAAATACAAAATCATATCATCTTCAAACAAAGATAATTTGTCTTCTTTCTTTCTCATTTGGATGCCTTTTACATCTCTCTTGTCTGATTGTTCTAGCTACGACTTCCAGTACTATATTGAATAACAGTGGTGAAAGTGGGTATCCTAGTGTTCCTGATCTTAGAGGAAAGGCTTTCAGCTTTTCTTCATTCAGCCTAATACTAGCTGTGGGTCTTTAGTATATAGATTTTATTATGTTAAGGCATGTTCTATCTCCAGTTTTTTGAGGGTTTTTATTATGAAAGGATGTTGAATTTTATCAAATGCTTTTCCAGCATAAAATAAAAGGGTCATATGGTTTTTGTCCTTCTTTCTGTTCACATGATGTATCACATGGATCGATTTTGCATATGCTGAACCATCCTTGCATCCCAGGGATATATCTCACTTGATCATGATGAATGACCTTTTTAATGTGTTGTTGAATGTTGTGTGCTAGTATTTTGTTGAGGATTTTTGCATCAGTATTAATCAGGGATATTGGCCTGTAATTTTTTTTTTTTTTTAATTATGTGTCTTTGGTTTTGATATCAGGGTAATACTGGCTTTGTGTTATAGAATGAGTTTGAAAGTATTCCTTCCTCCTCTAATTTTCAGAGAAGTTTGAATAGGATTGATGTTAGTTCTTCTTTAGTATTA
The DNA here is from genome assembly GCF_009761245.1 of Sapajus apella. Classification (NCBI taxonomy): domain Eukaryota; kingdom Metazoa; phylum Chordata; class Mammalia; order Primates; family Cebidae; genus Sapajus; species Sapajus apella. The sequence goes on from NW_022436953.1 coordinate 18,407,231, forward strand.
ATGGCCACTCTGGCTTTCTTCTGATAATAGTGTGCATGTTGTTGTAGGGTGCCAGCCCCCACACACCACCCGTGGGTACCCCGAGTTTGGTGGTGACAAAGGAATGAGGAAAAGACTGAGAAAAAGACAGGTTAAGAATGTATAAAGTGGCACCAGGGGGCCAGTGCAAAACTGGAGGTTGCTAAGGCCTTGAGCTCTGATCTTCCACAGTATTTATTGGTTACAGTTTCTTTGATCTATAGGATAGGTAGAGGAGTGATGGCGGGGAGAGGATGACATGATGGTGGGGTGAATCAGTGAGCGGGAACTGGTGTGTCATTCTAAAGATTGATGACAGTGGCGGTTTTGGGAGTTTCACAAAACAAGAACCTATGGTTATCTTTAGCCTATTATCTATGTGCAGCTGGTAGAATATGGGCCTAACAAGGAACCTACAAGTCTGGCTACGTTTTAGTGCTATGAAGGGGTTTTATATCCTTGAGCACAAGGTTTATTGTAACAGAGCCTATGTCACCCTGCACCCGGAACATGAGGCATGGAGAAGTTTGCCTCCCCAGAGGCCTCCTGCAGTTTGCCATGGTTTGTTGTTCCCAGTTTATGTGTTACTTATAAGCAATTTATGTAGGCACTCTGTAAGTCCTTTCTCCTTTTCTGCTTCCCCCAACGTGTTGTGTCTTTTGTTTTTACTTGGAAAGAATAGTGTATAGTTTTTTAAGTTATTGAATCTAACAATCTTTTATTGGTTTTTTGAGATGTTTACATGTGGTGTATTTTTATATTTTCTAGCATTCCATTTTAAATTTCTGTTGGCCTTCTAGGTATGTGTGTTGGTATTATTATTTTAGTGGTTATTTGATAGGGCTAATGATAACAATATGCATGCCTAACTTTTTATAATCTATTCAGAGTTAATATTGTATTTCTTTTAGTCAAATTTAGAAGTTTTAGAACGATACAGTTTCATTTATCCTCCTTCACTGACCTTTGCTGTAATTGTCATATTTTTATGACATATACATATATGGCAAACTCTATCAGAAAAACTTATAAATTTTGCTTTTAACAGTCATACATATTTTATAGAACCTAAGTGGAAAAAAATAGTCTCATATTTTCTCAGATATTTATTCTTTATTTTGTTCTTTGTTGATTTCTGAAGATATAAATTTTCTCCAGTGTCCTTTCCCTTCAGTTTGAAGGACTTTCTTTTCATTTCTTCTAAAGCACAACTGCTACTGATACATTTTCTTAGGTTCCCTTGATCTAAGAATATCTTTGTTTTGTCTTCTTTCCTCAGGATGTTTTTGCTGGTATAGAATTCTGGGTGGATATTTTCTTTTCTTTCAGCATTAAAAAAATGTTTTATGATTATTTTCTGATTTCCATTGTTTCTGATGAGAAATCTGCAATCATTCAAATTATTTTCCCTCTCTATATAATGTAATTTATTTCTAGCTGTTTTCAAGACTTTTTGACATCTTTTGTTTTCAGCATTTCAGATTATGAAATATTTGGGTGTAGTTTTTAAAATTTATCTAATTTAGGGTTTGTTACACTTCTGGAATCTATATTTGTTATCTTTCAGCAAATAAGGGATTTATAAAAAAACATAATTTTTTCATATATATATATATATACACATATATATATTTGCACCAGTCTTTTTTGACCCTCTGTCTGAAACTTGAGGGACACTAATATGGGCTTTTGATTAAGCTCCATAGGTCTTTGAAGCTCTGTTCTTTTTGTTTGTTTTCGCAATCTGTTTCTTGCTTCACATTGAATTATCATCAGGCTTACTGACTATTACCTCTGTCATCTCCATTCAGCTTTTGAGCCCATTCAGTCATTTTCTAATTTAAGATGTGGTATGTTTCAGTCCTAACATTTTTATTTTATTATTTTTAATGATTTATTTTCTCTGTTGAGAACTTTGCTTTCTGTTATTTTAATTGTCTTTACCTCCTGGAGCCTAGTTATAATCATTAATCTCTTTGATGGTTTTAATTTTTGGGGTTCTCAGAATTAGTACCCACTGATTATCTTTTCTTTTGAAAATTTTTGTTACATTTCTCTTGTTCTTTGTATGTTGAGTAATTTTGGATTGATTCTAAATATTTTATGAGTGTTACATTGTTTGGATTCTGGGCCCTGTTATTATCTGGAAAGTGTTGATTGCTTATTTATTTAAGTGTGTGTATATATATATATATTTGTATAATAAATTATATTTGTGTTATGTGAATGTCTCTCTCTCTTTCTCTCTGACTCTCATAGGTAACTAACCAGCTAAATTACCAGCTAAGTTAAAAAGGTAGCAAATTCTGTTTTGTGTTCTGTCACTAGTGGTTCTAATCTCAGTTCCATTTTCAGTGCCTTTAGATTTGAAGGTACTGGTGCCACTCAGGGATTAGATGGAGACTTGTGCAATGTTCTAAATTCTAGTTCACTTTTCAAAGCCTTTGTTAAGTTTCTTTTGGCCTGTTACACACAGGAGCATCTCAGGTTGAGATGCTCAGGTTGAGCTTGGGTCTTTTGTAGGTTCATTTACAGAATTAGGGTATCTTCTTTAGCTCTCTCTTCATTGGGATTTCCCTCAGACTCTGGCTAAGAGGAGCACCCCTTCTCAGTTATTCTGGCTGGAAAGACAGAATTCCTGTAAGAGGAGTTCATGTGAACATTTACATGCTGTTACTATTCTCTCAAGGATTGCTGTTCTTTCCATCTCTATGGCTGTTTTAGTGTAAGCCCTGTTTTTCTTTTTTTCTTTCTTAGGCTGTGCAGTAGCCCTTTGATTTATTTCTTAGCTTCTCATTTTTTCCTTGCTATCCTTTATTTCTACCACAGTTTGCTTTTGTAGAATACACGTTTTGTCATATCTTTTCCTTGCCTAAGACAGTGATCCCAAAGTTTCTGAAGAAAAATCTGTTGTTATTGAAATTGTCATTCTCCTATAGGTAATGTGTTGTTTGTCTTTGCCTGCTTTCTTTTCTTTTCCTCTCTTTAGTTTTCAGAGGTTTGATTATGATGTCTATCAGTGTAGAATTATTTGAGTTTATTACATTTATTATTTACTCAGCTTCTTGCTGTGTAGGTTTATCTTTTTTTTCAACATTTGGAAAGTTTTCAGTTATTTCTTCACACTCTTTCTTCTTCCAGTGGGAAAATATGACAAATGTTTTAATCTTTTTAAATTGACTTTCAGGTGACTAAGGTTTTGTCCATTTCATTCAATCTACTTCTCTCTGTTCACATTGTATGATTTTTGTCTATATCGATGCTCACTGATTTGTGCCTCTGGCATTTCCATTCTGTTATAGAGCCTATCAAGTGAGGTTTTATAGAAAACCTTGTTTCATTGTATTTCCATTTTGTTATTTTAATCTTCTATTTTCTTGCTGATACTTTTATATTTATTTGAAAGTGTCTGTAGCTGCTTATTGGGCCTTTTGCTGACAGCTGCTTTAAGATACTTGTCAGATAATTTCAGCATCTTTGTCACATCAGTAATGGTAGCTGCTGATTACTTTTCTCAAGTGAGTTAAAATTTTATTATATCTTGGTATGAGAAGTAATTTAGAATTGTATTCCAGGTATTTTGGGTATTGTATATGAGACCGTCTTAGTCCATTTTATGGTGCTATAACAGAATACTCAAGACTTGGTAATATGGCTTGGCTGTGTCCCCACCCAAATCTCAACTTGAATTATATCTTCTAGAATTCCCACATGTTGTGAGAGGCACCCAGGGGAAGGTAATTGAATCATGGGGGCCGATCTTTCTCATGCTATTCTCGTGATAATGAATAAGTCTCATGAGATCTGATGGGTTTATCAGGGGTTTCTGCTTTTGCTTCTTTCTCATTTTTCTCTTGCTGTTGCCATGAAAGAAGTGCCTTTTGCCTCCCACCATGATTCTGAGCCCTCCCCAGCTGCATGGAACTGTAAGTCTCTTAAACCTCTTTTTATTCCCAGTTTTGGGTGTGTCTTCATCAGCAGTGTGAAAACAGACTAATAGAGTAAATTGGTACCAGTAGAGTGGGGCATTGCTGAAAAGATACCCGAAAATATGGAAGCAACTTTGGAACTGGGTAACAGGCAGAGATTGGAGTGGTTTGGAGGGCTCAGAAGAAAACAGGAAAATGTGGGAAAGTTTGGAACTTCTTAGAGACTTATTGACTAGCTTTGACAGAAATGCTGATAGTGATATGAACAATAAGGTCCAGGCTGAGGTGGTCAACTTAGATGGAGATGAGGAACTTGTTGGGAACTGGAGCAAAGGTGACTCTTGTAATGCTTCAGCAAAGAGACTGGTGGCATTTCCACCCTGCTCTTAAGATTTGTGGAACTTTGAACTTGAGAGAGATGATTTAAGATATCTGGCAGAAGAAATTTCTAAGCAGCAAAGGAATGCTGTGTCTTGGGTGCTGTTAGGGGTATTCCATTTTAAAAGGGAAACAGCATAAAAGTTTGGAAAATGTGAAGCCTGACAATGTGATAGAAAAGAAAATCCCATTTTCTGAGGAGAAATTTAAGCCAGCTGCAGAAATTTGCATAAGTAACGAGAAGCCAAATGTTAATTCCCAAGACAATGGGGGAAATGTCTCCAGGGCATGTCAGAAGTCTTCACAGCAGCCCCTCTCATAACAGGCCTGGAGGCATAGGAGGAAAAAATGGTTTTGTGGGCTGGGCCCAGGGTTCCTGTGCTGTATGCAGCCTAGGGACTTGGTGTCCTGTGTCCCAGTTGCTCCTGCTATGACTAAAAGGAGCCAAGCTGTGGCTTTAGAGGGTGCAAGCCCCAAGCTTTGGCAGCCTCCACATGGTGTTGAGCCTGCGGGTGCACAGATGTTAAGAATTGAGGTTTGGGAACCTTGTCTACGTGTCAGAAGATCTATGGAAATGCTTGGATATCCACGCAAAAGTTTGCTGCAGGGGTGGGCCTCTAGTGGAGAACCTCTGGAGTGCAGTGTGGAAGGGGAATGTGGGATCGGATCCCCCACACAGAGTCCCTACTGTAACATCACCTAGTAGAGCTGTGAGAAGAGGGCCACTACCCTCCAGACCCCAGAACGATGGATCCACCTACAGTTTGCACTGTGTACCTGGAAAAGCTGCAGATGCTCAATGCCAGCCTGTGAAAGCAGCCAGGATGAGGCTGTACCCTGCAAAGCCATAGGGGTGGAGCTGCCCAAGACAATGGGAACCCACCTCTTGCATCAGTGTGACCTGGATGTGAGACCTGGAGTCAAAGGAGATGATTTGGGAGCTTTACAATTTGACTACCCTGCTGGATTTTGGACTTCTGTGGGCCTTGTAACCCCTTTGTTTTGGTTAATTTCTCCCATTTGGCATGGCTGTGTTTATCAAATACCTGTACCCTCATTGTATCTAGGAGGGAACTAGCTTGCTATTGATTTTGCAGGCTCATATACTGAAAGAACTTGCCTTGTCTCAGATGAGACTTTGGAGGTGCTGAAATGACTGAAGACGTTGGGGAACTGCTGGGAAAGCATGATTGGTTTTGAAATGTGAGGACATGAGATTTGGAGGGGCCAGGGGCAGAATGATATGGTTTGGGTGTGTTCCCATTCAAATCTCAATTTGAATCGTATCTCCTAGAATTCCTCTGTGCTATGGGAGGTAATTGCTATGGGAGGGGCTCAGGGGGAGGTAATTGAATCATGGGAGCCAGCTGTTCCTGTGCTTATCTTGTGATAGTGAATAAGTCTCACGAGACCTAATGGCTTTATCCGGGGTTTCTGCTTTTGCTTCTACCTCATTTTTCTCTTGCTGCTGCCATGTAAGAAGTGCCTTTTGCCTCCTGCCATGATTCTGAATCCTCCCCAGCCATGTGGAACTGTAAGTCCAATTAAACCTCCTTTTCTTCCCAGTTTTGGGTGTGTCTTTATCAGCAGTGTGAAAATGGACTAATATGCTTGGTAATTTATAATTAATAGAAATATATTGGCTCATGATTTTGGAGGCTGGGAAATCTAAGATCAAGAGGCTGGCATCTTGTAAGGGCTTTCTTGCTGCATCATTCCATGGCAGAAGATAAATAGAGGGTCAACGGATGTGTAAAAGGGTTCAAATCTTATCATTTTATAAGGAACTCATTCCCCTGATAATGACCTCACTCCTGAGGTAACAGTGTTAATCTGTTCATGAGGGCAGAGCCCTCATGGTCTGATCACCTCCCATTATGCCCTACCTCACAACACTAATCCAGAGTCTTAACTCAGATTAGCACCAGCTCAAAAGTCCAAAGTCTAGGGTCTCTTCTAAATCAGATATGGCTAAGACTCAAGACACAATCCATCCTGGGGCAAATTCCCTTCCAGCTATGAACCTATGAAATCAAAACAAGTTGTCTGTTTCCAAAGTACAATGGTGAGACAGGTGTAGGATATACATTCCTGTTCCAAAAGAGAAAAAAAGGGAGTAACACCCCAAATAAGTCCAGAACCCAACAGAACAAACAATGTTAAATCTGAAATCTTTTTTGACTTCATGTTTTATCTTCTGAGCACACTGGGGTGAGGACTGGGCCCCAAAGACCTCAGGCAGCCCAGCCCTTAGGCTTTGCTGGGCTCAGCCTACATAGCAGCTATCATTGGTTGGAGTCTCATGCCTGCTGCTCTTCCAGTGTGAGGCTGCATATGGGTGACTATAGTTTTGAGGTCTCAGAGGTAGCCCTGCTCCTGTGGCCCTATTAGACATTTCTCTAGTGATTACTTTAGGTAGCCACGGCTCCACAACTTGTACAGTCTGCACACCTGCAGAATTGGCACCACATGGATACATATCACCAAGGTTTATGGCCTATACTTCCCAGAGCTGTAGCCAGAGACAAACCCTGGTTTGCTTGAGCAGTGACTGGGGAAGCTAAAGAGAGTTGTGCCAGAATGCAGGGAGCAGATACTTTAGGCAGCACAGGACAGTGACTGCTGAGGTCCCATAGATGCCTTTCTGGAAACTGATCTCAGGATCCTAGATGGGAGGGGCAGACCAGAAGACCTCTAAAATACCTTCAAAATCTCTTTCTGTCTTGATGAGTAGCACTTGACTTCCTTTTATCCATGCTAATCCCTTTATACAATGGTTTCTTGGCCACGCTCTTGCATGTTTTGGTTTTTTGTTCTTTACACATGCAAGCTATGACTTTTCCATATTACTACTTTCTGCTTCCCTTTTAATAATGCATTTTGTTTTTACATTGTTCTACCCTCTGGCATCTTACTATATGCAGTTAAAAGTAGCCATGCAGCTTTCAATTTTGCTTAGAAATTTTTTCCATCAGATATCCCAGTGAAGCGGCTATATACCCTGGGGTTCGTCTTCATGCACCAGGAACATTTAGGGAACGGACACACACAGGAGTTTAAGAGTAGAGGTTTAATAGGTAGAAGAGAAGAGAAAGAGATACAGCTTCCTCTGTAAAGCAAGGGGTCTCTGATCAGAAAAGACTGGCTGGAAGTGAATGCACCGAGTTTTATAGTCCAGTTTGAGGAGGTGGTATCTGATTTATGTAGGGCTCACAGATTGGTTTGATCAGGTATGACATTACACAGTGCTTGGGGAAGGCTGGTTGCCCCACCCTAATCTTCTTATGCAAATGGACTTTCCTGTTGATCAGTACCATCTCATCTGCTCCTTAAAATACACATGGCTGGCAGAGAAGAGAAGATGGAGCCACGATTTTGAAAATCTCTAGTCCTTAGTTCCTGCCAGCATTTACCTGTGCAAGCTTGCAGCTTGCAGGCTGCTCTTTGTTAGAAAATTGGGCTGCTTTTCATTAAAAAGGAAAGCCTTACCGAGGACTACCATGCCCTTGCTAAATGACTAAGTAATTCCTTCCTAACTCCTATATCACTTGCTTATTGCCCTTAAATTGTGCCTTCCATGAAGCACTCAGATATGGGCACAATTAAGTCAAGTTATTTGCTGCTTCATATCAAGGATGGCTGTTGCTCCAGTTTACAATATCTTTTTCCTCATTTCTGTTTGAGATCTCAGGATTGCCTTTACTGTCCATATTTCTACCAATATTCTGATCACAAGCACTAATGTAATCTCTAGGAAGTTTTAGAGTTTCCCTGCAGTTCTCCTCTGAGCCCTCATCAGAATCATCCTTAATGTTTTCTTCATGGCAATACAAGCTTTTTCTGGCCCTTTTCTCCAAACTCCCCCAGCCTATACTTATTACTGAGTTTCAAAGTGGCTTCCCTATTTTCAGATGTTTGATAAAGCAGCATTCTATGCTTCAATAGCAGTTTTTTGTCTTATTCAGTTTTGTGCTGCTATAACAGAATACTTGAGAACTAGTAATTCATAATGAATAAAAATTTATTGACTTGTGATTCTGTTGGGAAGTCCAAGATTGAAGCGCCAGAGTTTGGCAAGAGCTTTCTTGCATCATTGCATGACGGAAGCACAAAGAGAGGGTGAAGAGAGAAACAGAGGAGGGCAAGAGGGGGTAAACTAATCCTTTTATAAGTAACGAATTCCTGCAATAACAGCATTAATCCATTTATTAGGACTCTGCCTTCATGGCCTAATCACCTCTCATTAGGCCCCACCTCCCCCCACTATTGCACTGGATTAAGTTTTCAAAACTTTTTTGGGGGGACACGTTCAAACCATAGCAGAGACTCTGGTTCATAATTAAATATTTTGTTTTAGGAGGCAATCAACTTGTTTTGGTTCAGCACACATGACCTAGCCCACTTTCCAAAAAACACTTAGAGCTTTACTGAGTTACAATTTACACCTTACAATATTCATCTTTTAAAAATGTACAGTTCAATTAAGTTTAGCATATTTAGAGAGTGGTACAACCATCCCCATTACCTAATTTTAGGCTGAAGAGCCAAATTATATAAACAAATTGGTATCTGTGACTTGTTAAAAAATAATTTCCATGGTATCTTATATAGTCAGTATAAAACCTAACTAATCTATACTTTAATGTATAAAAATGAGTTTTTATGATGATATTTTATTATAATATTCAGTATTTTACCATCTGAGTTATGAAAGCATATTATAATTTTCAAGAATGTAGAAATAAAATAACTGAGGTAGGCAAAACTTTAACATGGCCCTTTTGACTTTTATCGCTGGTATTACTGTCATGATTATGCTATGTTATTTGTCAAAAGGGAGATTATCTGGGTTTTCTTATTCTAATCACATGAGCCCTTTAAAAGCAGAGTGTTTCCCCTGGGTGGTAGCAGAAGAGGAAGTTAAGACTCAAGGCATAAGCTGGATTTGACATGCTAATGCTGGTATGAAGATGGAGAGAGCCATGCCTGAAAGTACTAGAGAGAGAGGCCTCTCGGTGCTGAGAGCAACTCCTGACTAGCAGTTGGCAAGGAAGTTGGGACCTCATTCATGCAACTGGAAGGAACTGAATTCTACTAACAATGAATAAGCCTGGAAGTAGATACTTTTCTGGAGCCTCTGGATAAGAGCCTAGCTCAGCTAACACTCATCTAAGTCTACAGGCTGACTTCTGCCCTGTAGAACTGTGAGATAATAAATGGATATTCTTTTAAATTTCTATGTTTATGGTAATTTGTTACTAGAAATAAAAACAAATTTAGGGGCATATTTAGCAAAAAATCATTGAAAAAACAAATCTGGCTGAATTTCAGTCAATGATATTAAGTTAACTAGAAAATTAAATTAATTCTTTAAACATGATGATCAATTGAGTCTTATTATCTTTAACAGTAATAATACAGGGTGATTATGATTTATTAATTTAAGGTTTTTATAACACCTTGTGTACCTTTCTTTGATTTCGTTAGTGTGCCATGAATGATTAGAATTAATGTTCTAAATGTTTGGGATATACTAATTGCTGTCTGGATCCATGAAAGGAAGATGCTCTGGCATTTTAGATATCTGATTTATTTTACCCTATTTCACTCACAGTAGACTTCCAGTCTACCATTTGAGCCAAAAAGTGAATAGGAAAAATATTTTACAGATAGCATAAGGTTATGAAATGATCAGTAGATGTGATTCAGTTTAGCCAAAAGGGGAAGAGATTGATCTTATCACTGATAGTAGATTAATTTGAAAATAATGATTACCATGTGCAAGAGAAGTACTCTATGATTAAATAATGTTTGAGTTGTATAGTTATCTCAGTAGCTTAAGGGAATGTTGAAGGAAAAATATATTAATGAGCTGGAATCTTATTTGGAAATATCCTTGTTAGAATTATAGAGCACAGAATCAGCTGATGTTTTAGTCCACTTGTTTTGCTGTGAAGGAATACTGGAGGCTGGATTGTGTATAAGGAAAAGAGATTTGTTTGGCTCATGATTCTGCAGGATGTACAAGAAGCATGGCACCAGCATCTGCTTGTAGTGAGGGGCTCAGGCTTGCTTCCACTCATGGCAGAAGACAAATGGGAGCTGGTGTCTGCAGAGATCATATGGCAGGAGAGGAAACAAGGGGTAGAAGGGGCCAGGCTCTTTTTAATAACCAACTCTTTCAAAAACTAATAGAGCAAGAACTCACTCATTACTGTGAAGATGGCCCAAAGCCATTCCTGAAGGATCTGCTTCCGTGATCCAAACATCTCTCAGTAGGCCTCATCTCTGGCATTGAGGGTCAAATTTCAATGTAAGGTTTGGAGGAGTCATATATAAAAACCATAGCAGTTGAGAATTAGGTCTCAAACTCAGATAGATAATGGTTAAATATAAGCTATATCAATACCGAATTGGAGAATGTGATTTTCATGTGTGGCCATAATGGGCTAGTACTTCACTTCAGAATTAGACTACCCACTCATTTATGGGCCAGGTTAGGCAACTGCTGGTCTGTTTGTGGGGCAGGACCGCAATAGTGGAAGATAGTAGTCAGAATGCATCTCTTGTGCCTAGAATAGACTGACAATGATTGATCTGATAAAGAAGTTAGGAAAAACAGTCCCATTTACCATAGCAAAACAAAAAACCAAAAAAACCTTACATGCGTGCACACACACACACACACACACACACATCAAAAACTTAGGAATAAGTTTAACCAAGGAGGTAAAAGATCTATGTATAGGAAACTAGAAAACATTAATGAAAGAAATTGAAGATGACACAAATAAATGGAAAGATACTTTGTGTATTCATGAAGTGAAAGAATATTGTTAAAATGTCCGTATTACCCAGAGAAATCCACAGATTCAATGCAATCCTATCAAACTAGAAATTGAAAAATCCTACAATTTGTTTGAAACTACAAAAGACCCCAAATAGCAAAAGCAATCTTGAGCAAAAAGAACAAAGCTAGAGGCATTATACTACCTGATTTGTCTTTAAAAAGTTCATGAAGGCTGAGTGGTGTGTTGGCTCACGCCTTTAATCCCAGCACTTTGGGAGGCTGAGGCTGGTGGATCATGAGGTCAGGAGTTCGAGACCAGCCTGGCCAACATGGTGAAACCCAATCTCTACTAAAAATACAAAACTAGCTAGGCATAGTGGTGCATGCCTGTGATTCTAGCTACTCAGGAAGCTGAGGGAGGAGAATCACTTGAACCCAGAAGGCGGAGATTGCAGTGAGCCGAGATAGTGCCATTGCACTCCAGCCTGGGCAGCAAGAACGAAGCTCTGTCTCAAAAAAAAAAAAAGTTCATGGAAAATGCATATTATGAAAAAACTGCATGAATTTCAAAATTTTTTGCACCAAAATAAACTCATACTAAATTGTTATATCTGAATGGAATCAAGTTTGAGGCACTAAGGAGGATAAGACATTTGTTTGAAAAGAGCCCCTATTGGAGTAACGTGAATTCTGCTAAAATTGAAGTGAGAGCAAACATCAAATTCATGGTGAAGCTTGGGTGGAAGAAGGGGAAATTATTGATGCTTTATGAAAAGTTTATGAGGACAATGCCCCAAAGAAATCAGCAGCTTACAAATGTGTAACTCATTTTAAGAAGAAATGAGATGATGTTGAAGATGAAGCCTGCAGTAGCAGACTATTCACATCAATTTGTGAGGAAAAAATTCATCTTGTTCATGCTGTAATTGAGGAAGACTGATGTTTGACAACAGAAACAATAGCCAACACCACAGACATCTCAATTAATTCAACTTACTTAATTCTGAATGAAAATTAAAGTTGAGTAAACTTTCCACTTGATGGGTGCCAAAACCACTAGGACCAGATTAGCTCCAGATAAAAGCAGAGATTTTATTGGAAATTTTAAACAATAGGATCAAGATCCTGAAGCATTTGTTTGAAGAATTGTAACAGGTGAAACATAGCTTTACCACTACAATCCTGAAGACAAAGCACAATGAAAGCAGTGGCTACCAGGAGGTAGAAGGGTTTCAATCAAAGCAAAAGTGGACTGGTCAAGAGCAAAGGTCATGGCAACAGTTTTTGGGGATGTTAAAGGCATTTTGCTTATTGACTTTCTGTATGGCCAAAGTGTAAAATCTACTTATTCTGAGAGTGTTTTGAGATTTAGCCAAAACTTTAGCAGAAAAACACCTGGGAAAGCTTCACAAGAGGGCCTTTCTTCACTGACAATGCTTCTGTTCATTTCTTTTATCAAACAAGGGCAATGTGATGAGAGTTTCTACAGGAAATCAGTAGGCATCCACCTTATAGTACTTATTTGGTTCCTTTTGAGGTTTTTTTTTGGTTTGTTTATTTCCTAATTGGTGTGGTTTGGCTATGTCCCCACCCAAATCTCATCTTGAATTCCCACATGTTGTGGGAGGGATTCAGTGGGAGGTAATTGAATCATGGGGGCAAATCTTTCTCATGCTGTTCTTGTGATAGTAAGTCTCATGAGATCTAATGGTTTTATAAAGAGGATTTCCCCTGCAAAAGCTCTCTTTCTTTGCCTGCTGCTATCCATGTAAGATGTGACTTGCTCCTCCTTGCCTTTGCCATGATTATGAGCCATCCTTAGCTATGTGGAAGTGTAAGTCCATTAAATCTCTTTCTTTTGTAAATTGCCCACTCTTGGGTATATCTTTATCAGCAGCATGAAAATGGGCTAATGCACTAATCTTAAAATGTGTTCAAAGGGCACCTATTTTTCCTCAGTTAATAATGTAAACAAGACTGCATTAACATGGTTAAATTCCCAGGACCTTCAGCTATTAAGAGATGGAATAAATGGTATCATTGCTTACAAAAGCTTCTTGACTTTGATGGAGCTTATGTTGAGAAATAAAGTTTATGTTTTTTATTTTTATCTTTTAATTTTATTTTTTTCCCATGAACTTTTAAAGTCATCTCATAGTTATTAAAACAGCATGGTACCTGCATAAAAACAGACAAATTGACCAATGGAACAGGATAGAGAGCCCAGAAATAAATTTATACATCTACTGACCACTGATTTTCAAACAGAGTCTTGAGGAATACACAATGGGGAAAAGACAGTCTCGTTAATAAATGATTCTGGAAAAACTAGGTATCCACATATAGAAGAATGAAATTGGACCCTTATCTCATCCCTTATACAAGAATCAACTCAAAATGGATTAAAGATTTAAAAGGAAGATCTGAAACTAAAACAACAGAAGAGAACATAGGAGAAAAGGTATGACTTGTCTCAGCAATGATTTCTTGCATGACTCCAGAAGCACAAACACAAAGCAAAAGCAAAAACAGACAAATAATATTGAATCAAAAAACTTCTGTACATGAAAGGAAGTAATAGAGTGAAGACACCACCCAGGCATTGAGAGAAAATATTGCAAATCATACATCAGATAAGGGACTCATACCCAAGACATGTAAGGAACTCAAACCACTCAATAACAAGAAAACAAATAACCCTATTTAAACATGGGCAAAGAATCTGAATAGACATTTCTCAAAAGAAGACATCCAGAAGGCCAATAAATGTATGAAAAAATGCTCAACATTACTAATCATTAGGGAAATGCAGATCAAAACCACAATGGGATGTCATCTCATACCCCTTAAAATGGCTCTTATCAAAAAGATTAAAGATAACAAGTGTTGGTGAGGATATGGCAAAAAGGGAATTCTTGTATACTGTTGGAGGGGAGTAAACTAGCACAGCCATTTTGAAAAGCAGTATGGACATTCGTCAGAAAACTAAAAAGAGAATTACCATATGATCCAGCAATCTGGGTATATATCCAAAGGAATTGAAATCAGTATGTTGGATGTTTGCATTCACATGTTCATTGCAGCATTATTCGTAATATCCAATATTTGGAAACAACCTAAGTGCCCACCAAGGGATGAATGGATAAAAAAAGAGGTATATATACATAGCGAAATAGTATTCAGCCTATAAAAGGACAAAATCCTGTCATTTGTGACAACATGGGTGAAACTAGAGGCCATGATGCTAGGCATAATAAGCTAATGTTAGAAAGACAGATATCACCTGATCTGACATGTGAAATCTAAAAATTTGAATCAATTGAAGTAGAGAGTAGAATGGTCCTTACTAGAAGCTGCGGGTGGTGGTTGGTTGGGCAGGGAAAGGAAAAATACTGGTCAAAGGGTGCAAAGTTTCAGTTAGGGAAAATAAGTGTTCTATTATTCTGTGGGTGTTCTGTTGTACAAAAAGGGACTAATATTAGTAATTATGCATTATATATTTTATATACTACCTTGCTAATAGAGTGGCTTTTAAATGTTTTTGCTGGAAAAATATATATGTGGGATGATGGATGTTAATTAGCCTGATCTGCTCAATCTGCAATATATACATGTATTGAAGCATCACATCTTACCCCATGAATATATATAATTATTATTTGTCAATAAAGATGAAATAAAAATAAAAAAGGAATTAATAAGCTGTTAACTAATATTTTAACTAGAAATCCTGTTTTAAAAAAGTTTTCTATGTGAAAAAAGGTTTACAAAAACCACCATCCTGCATAAAGACTATCCCTGAGTGGATCCAACTATTCCTTGTAGGGTGGTTATGCCAGGATTAAACCTATATTCTGTGATAAACAGGATTTATTGTTTCACAGATTTTGTAATAGTAAAACTGTAACACTTTCTTATTTTTAGAATATATTAAAATATTATATATCCATAGTCAGGATAGATAACAACATCCCACTAGATTTAATTTTAGTATTGTCTAATGTTTGTGTTAGTTTTCCTGCATTTATTTAGTGGCCAACCTTGTATTATAAACAGCCCAGCATGCTTTTAATTAAGGACTCTGCACTGGGCACTTTCAGCTAGAATGAGACATTGACAAGGCATATGGATATGTGGCAGGCATTTAGACAGGTGATTGGCAAACTTTTCCTGTAAAGGGCCAGATAGTAGATATTTTAGGCTTTGCTGACTAGATGGTCTCTGTTGCCAATATTCAACTCTGTCCTCGTAGTATGTTAGCAATCTTAGACAATATTTAAACAAACTAGTGTAGTTGTGTTCCAGTAAAACTTCCTTTACACAAAGAGACAGTAGGTTAGTAGTTTATATAGTACCAATCTAGACGAATAAGTCATTATGGTTGTCAGTTCAAGAAGAGGAATGATACAAAGTTTAAAACAAAGTTGTTTGAAACTTATAATACATTTTAGAATTCATATTAGAAATAGTAGTTATGCAAAAGACTATTTTACTTTTTGTAGGGAGTTGAACTATATGCTAACTAATTTCTGGAGAGCTCTACACAATTGGAATGTAAGGATATTAGGAGTAAGAAGTGAAAAAATAAATTTCATTTCTTTTACCTTGTTTGGTGGCATCCTTCCATGCTTCCAGTAGACTGCAGTTGGCAAAGAGGAAACCCTTTTATAGTAAATGGAGGAAAAGGTGGACTCTTTAGTGCTGAGGATGAGGAATTCGGGGATTGTGGTGAGTAGTTTCCTTTTAAGTTTGGGAAATTGTACTACTGAAGGTGAATAGGATGGGACAGGGTGTGTAGTTTTCAGGTACTCCTATTGTTTAGCGTAGGTGGGGAGGCATAACAGTTCCATCACATCACTTCTTATAAGAGGGAGATAAGGATTACTATGGTAACTCCTACCGTGTGTGTTTCTTTGGTTGTCTTTGCTTGTAGGTTTTTACTCAAGAAATCTTTGCCCAGTCCAATATTCTGGAGAGTTTTCCCAATGTTTTCTTATAGTAGTTCATATGCTTAATTATCTTTTATTATGCTAGACATTTTTTTCTGAAAATTATTGATAGAAATAATTTGAGGCCCAGGGTAATGTTATCTTTCTTCAGAGAGTATCATGTATCTTCTGTTAGGAGACTTGGCATATCAGCAATTCTAACAGCACCATAAGCTGATTTTAAGACACAGAGTTTTCTGCTGCTCAGGTGACTCATAACTAACCTACATTCCAGGTGAAGACTGGTTAACTTCTGGTATAGCATTATGTTAATAGCAAGTCATGTTCCAAGTCAGAGTGCCCTGTTGTTTCTTTGAGCCCATATGTTTTGTGGGTTATTGGCGCTACCAAATGCACTCTTAGCCTTTGGCAATCTCTTCTAAATAAGCAAATGTCTCAGAACAAAACCATCTCTGAATGCTTGCCTCCTCTTAAGCAATTTGCAGCTTCTGGATCTTGGCATGGTACATTTTATCATGTTGTTACTTATAAGATTTTAAAGTTGTTCTTTAGCTTTTTAAGTTATCTTCAGTAGAGAGTTTTTCTGAATTACTGCATTTGGTATTATTATTGAAAGTGAAAAATCAGGGCAAGTTATTTAACCTGTGACTTAAAATGTGCTTCAGATTTCTCATTTGTAATATGGAGTTATTAATTAGTATCTCATGGGGTTTTTGAGATTTTTTAATGAGGCAACGCATTGTGTGTTTAGAGTGGTTACTGACATGTAGAAAATGCTCAAATTATTATTACATTCATTTGAGAATATGGGAATTTGTTTGTTGTTCTTCAAGGATTTTCCAGGCATGAATTAGCCACTTTATTACGGAAGTAATTTGCAGGGATTGTGAAAGACTTGCAAATGACATTAACATTGACTGACATTTTTGTCAACCCTGATTTAGGTAAATTAAGTTTCTTCTCCCTAATGTATTTAAGGCTCTATACTATAAGGAAAATTTGATTTCATCTAAAAGTAGATAATGGCCCTGATATATATGTATGTATGTGTGTATGTTTATGTGAATATGTAAAAACTGATTAGCTGTGATGTGTGTGTGTATATGCATATATAAATATAGTATGTAAATGTTAAGTGGGAAGACATTTTAATTATTTAAAATGTGGTCTCTTGATAAAATAATTGGGCTGGAGGTAAGAGAACCAAAACTCAGTAGAATTGTTGAGGTTTTTGGGCCGTGCGCGGCCACTCATGCCTGTAATCCCAGCACTTTGGGATGCCGAGGCAGGTGGATCACGAGGTCAGGAGATCGAGACCATCCTGACCAACATGCCGAAATCCCGTCTCTACTAAAATAAAAAAAATTAGCCAGACGTCGTAGCGGGCACCTGTAGTCCCAGCTACTTGGGAGGCTGAGGCAGGAGAATTGCTTGACCCGGGAGGCAGAGGTTGCAGTGAGCCGAGATCACACCACTGCACTCCAGCCTGGTGGCAGAGAGATTCCGTCTAAAAAAAAAAAAAAAAAAAAGAGTTGAGGTTTTTGTTTTAAATATTTTTAAATTCTGAAAATCTAAAGTTTTTCTAAGTATCTTTTTTGTTTTTATGCATAAAATAGGAGATATAATACCTTTTTATTTGTCCTGTTTTAAAAATTGATTGAGTCCTTGGACTAGATGTAGACAGGAGAAAATGTTAATAAAAAATGTATTTATAGCAGAACTCTGTAAAGTCTGGTGACACCTATTTTAGCAATACTGGTACATGAAGAACAAATATAGCTTATGTGGTAACTCCCCAAAGTGGGACATAAATATACTGTTTCTCTATTTCATAGATTTGTATTTGATCTTCCTTCTGCCTCCACCTAATTTTTGTGCAGATGAAGTTTAACTTACTCTATTTTGCATCAACATTGAATCCTTCAGTACCATGTTCAATCTTTCAGGACTTATTTCCCATGTAAATGGAAATGGTCATGATATATTAAGGTTTAAAGAAATCTAAAATAAGTATCTTTTGAGATGTAGAGAAATACAGCTATCTGAAATTTTCCTAAGTTGTAAATAAATCCTCCTTTTTGGAAAGTGTTGTGTCCCATTCTGTTGGCTTAATGACTTTTAAATTTTGTTATCCTGCCGTATGTCTTAAAGTTATTTTAAGGTAATTATTTTCATTATTTTGTTTTATCTTCCAGGTTAACAGAGCCTTCTGGATATTTAACAGATGGTCCAATTAACTATAAATATAAAACTAAATGTACATGGCTCATTGAAGGCTAGTAAGTATATAGTCTGGATCAAATTATTTTATTCTTAAATGGTAAAGGTGACCATATTAATATTAAAACATTAAAGTATAATGACTTTATCATTTAGTTTGTTTATTATTTGATAACATTTACAACTTCTAGACATCACATTTAATATAAATTACACTACCTCTTCACTTGTGACAATAGTTTATATATATTTTGTTTTTGAGTTATGTTACTGTGGTATCAAATTGAGTAGGCATTTTTCTGGTTTATTTTGAACATCTTGTTATGAAATTTATAGACATCATAGAAAGCATAAAATTATTTCATGCTGTGTTATGCCATCCATATTATTTAGCATTTTAGTTTGAAGGGTATTTTTAAAAGAACATTTTGTAGAAGAGAGAGTTAATTATTCATTTAGAGGTATTTTCACTAATTAGGGCTTGAAACATAATTTATCTATTTAAATGTATTGTGAGTGGAGCATAAAAGAATTGATGTGAATTATTTTTGAACCATTTTATAATTTCTAAAGAGTACATTTGGAAAATTTTTTATTTAATTTTTTTTAACTTAAAAGCTATTTTTTCTTTGCTGTGCACCTATAGTCTCATTTTGTTTATTTGTTAACATTATATCACATTGAGAATTTTGATTAAAATTTAAATAATTTTTTAGTGCCTCTACTTACGGGTTCTGTAGAAATAAGAATAGTGGCTTCTTGAGTGTTGATTTTTTAAAATCAACTTTATTCAAGTACCATTTGCATACAACAAAATGCACCCATTTTAAGTGTACAGTTTCATAAGGTTTCAGTGATGTATATAATCTGTGTAACCTCTACCTTAAATCAAGACATATAACTTTTTTTTTTTTTTTGAGGCAGTCTTACTCTGTTGCCCAGGCTGGAGTGCAGTGGCATTATCTTGGCCCACTGCAGCCTCTGGCTCTTGAGTTCAAGCAATTCTTCTGCTTCAGTCTCCCGAGTAGCTGGGACTATGCGTGCGCGCTGCCATGCCTGGCTAATTTTTGTATTTTTAGTAGACACGGAGTTTCACCATGTTGGCCAGGATAGTCTTGATCTCTTGACCCCATGATCTGCCTGCTGCAGCCTCCCAAAGTGCTGGGATTACAGACGTGAGCCACTGCACATAGCTGAACATTTTTTATTGACTACATTTTTAGAAAATAATGATCATACATATGTCCTGTTAATAGATTTTGAAAGTTACATTTTATTTTTACAAATTAGATATGATGGCTTATCAATCTTTTACCCTGGTGTTATAAGGATTTGTAGCAAAGTTATATATGAACAGATTTCTAATAAAATACCCTGTCTAAAGTTTCAACACTCGGTGCTTTGTATATTATATGATAAATATTATGTATTTATTCGCTCTATGCTTTATATATTGTTAATCAAAATAATTTTATTTTTTTTCAGCCCAAATGCAGTGTTAAGATTAAGATTCAATCATTTTGCTACAGAATGTAGCTGGGATCATATGTATGTTTATGATGGAGATTCAATATATGCACCTTTAATAGCTGTACTTAGGTGAGTAATTATGTTTAATTAGTTGCAGAAAAGTAACTATGTGTAATTGCTTAACTTAAATATATATTGATATATACTGCAAAATAAATTTAATAAAGATTGATAGTTAAATTTCACAGATGACTATAATACTTTATTATATACTGTAACTGCCAGTTTAGGTTATAATTATGTAAATATTTATATAAGAAATAAGTAAGTACTATATTGGAAATATAGCTTTCTTTCTAACTATTTTTTATTTTCATTGTATTTAGTTTATTTTTTTAACAAGGCTTGAATATGTTTTCAGAACTATCTATTTGGATATATTAGAGTGAGTTCTAGGTGACAAGCAAATAAATAGACAAGTTTTTCTTTAGTAGTTGTCTTTTTATTTCAGTGAAATGATAAAATTTTAAATTTTGCATAAAAGGGTTAAGTTATGCTTTGTGCAGTGGTTAATAAAGATGGAGTTTCTACCAATTCTCAAAATGTGAGAATTTTGTTTGCTTCAAAATATTTTATTGTTAGCAGTAAGGTATACTATTAATTTTAAAATTATAGCATTGTATCAATTTAAAAATCTTATGTATGTATGTTTAGATTATTATAAAAGTTTTCATGAGTAGGAGAAAATCTAGTAGACACAAAAATTATGAACATGTAGTATAGATTTTGTATATAATTTAACATGATTGTTGGTAAGTTACTTATTATTTATTTTTGCTATTTACACAGTAGTTCTTATATGTTCTGTCATTGTTGAAAATTTAAGTAAGGATAAAAGCTTATTGGTCCCTTCAAAGTTTTTTACTTCAAATTTTTTGTTTTACTATTAATGTGGAAAATATTGTTTTATTTTGTTCTGTTTTATCAGGAATGTGAATTATTATTTTGGACAAATATGTGAGGACTTGTATTTCCTTAGGAGCTTGGATACTACTTCTGTGATATTGCTATTGCTTAAATTTTGAGTCGTTTGAACATTAGAAAAAGGATAGTCACAAGTAGCCCTTCGTCTAAGGACAATAGAGAGAAAATAGAGTAGAGACTTGCAAATGATTATGTTGTCAGATAATCTATTGTAACAATTCAGTTTGATCCTCACTTCATACATTTATTTTGAGCAATTTAAACATAACTTTGCTATCTTTACTCTATTTTTATGATACTGTTGACTGACCATCATTAAGATGTGTGCCTGTTCATTTGTTTATCTAGTAATTCTAATTACTTTGTATTAATTAATACTCATCTATTAGCATTCTTACCAACACTTTCCTGTTACTAAAGGAAGATAATTAGCAGGTGGGATTTAGTATATGGCTGTGAAGATGTAATTGGTGATTTCTCATTAGCAAGTGTTCTTGTTAGCCCTCCTAAGGGAAATGGAAAACTCATGTTTATTGATATTGAATATCCACTTGATGTTAAGCACTATGCTAGGCATTTTAAATGTCATCTAATCCTCACAAAGATCTTGTTGGGGAAGTATTAAGTACTATTATTCCTATTTTACAGTTGAGAAAATTGACATTCAGAAAAGCTGTTTTCTTTTAATAGATGGTAGAGCTAGGATTAGGACTTGAATCTCAGTCTTCTGATTTAAAAGTATATGCTGTTTGTATTTCATCTTGCTAAGAATTCAGAATCTAATATGTTTGAATTATTTCAATTATATAAATATTTATTACTCAACACTTAATTCCAGAGACTTTCGCAAGCTTGGAGGACATAGTAAGGAATAAGGCATAGGCTATTGCAGTGACTTTAGATACTACCTCCAGTTGGGCCAGATCAGATTTCCTAGGTTAAGTGCACAGTCCTCTACAACAGGGGTCTTCTCTCCACCCCCGACCCCTGTACTGGTTTGTGCCCTGTTAGGAACAGGGCCACACAGTAGGAAGTGAGTGGTGGTCTGGCGAGCAAAGCTTCATCTTTATTTACAGCTGATCCCCATTGCTTGCATTACTGCCTGAGCTTTACCTCCTGTCAGATCAGTGGTGGCATTAGATTCTCATAGGAGTGAGGACTCTATAGTGAACTGCGCATGTGAGGGTTCTAGGTTGCTCTCTCCTTATGAGAATCTAATGCCTGATGATCTGTCACTGTCTCCTGTCACCCCCAGATGGGACCATATAATTGCAGGAAATCAAGCTCTGGGTTCCCACTGATTCTACATTATGGTGGGTTGCATAATTTTTTCATTACATATTACATTGCGATAATCATAGAAATAAAGTACACAATAAATGTAATATTCTTGAATCATCCCGAAATCATCCTCCCTCTGGTCTGTGGAAAAATTGTCTTCCATGAAACCAGTCCCTGGTTCCAAAAATGTTGGTGACCGCTGCTCTATAAGACTGCTGTCATTTTAGACACTAGCTGCAAGCTTGGTGGTCCCCACCTACTCTGATCATATGGCTACAAATTTAGGAGTTCCTATTCTCTCCTAAAAGTTTGATAATTCACTAGAATTATCATAGAACTAAGGAAAGTTCTACACTTATGACTATAGTTTTATCATAGAGGATAGAAATCAGAGCCAGCCAAATAAAGAGATGTATAGAGTGAGGTCTGGGAGGATCATAAATGCAAAGCTTCTGGGTCCTCAGAATGTGTTACCTACCCAGCACGTCAACATGTAGCACCAACAAGGAAGCTAGCTCATCTGAGCTTCAGGTGTCCAGCGTTTTATTGAAGTTTCATTATGTAGCCATGAATGATTGAATCATTGGCCATGAGGCTGAACTCAAATCTTCAGGCCCTCCCATTGCCTTCGTTCTTGGGAAATTAGGCTGATACCATACACTGGCCCCAACACTTTAGTCACTTGGTGAGTGTTTCTGGAATTATCTCTTTAGCTTAAGTTAATTAGGGGCTCACCATGAGTCACTTCATCGGCATACATTGTCCGGGCCCACCATGAATAAAAAGACACCGCTATTACTCAGGAAATTTCAAGGATTTAGAAAATATCATTGAAATCTTGGGGCCAAAATCATTGTCCCCAAGAACTGGGGACAAAAGTCAGCCAAATTCTTTAGTGTGCAGTGGTCATGCATTAATGAGGGGATGTAAACATATTTTTCTCATAGCTTAGTTAGTATTATAATCAAGTTATGAAGGAGTACTATATAATTTCAAAATAAAGAATTAATCCTTCCTGTTGACTTTCATCATGAGTAGAAGAATGAAATATGGGGGCCAGATAGGACATTCTAGAGAGAGAAAAACATATATACAAAGGTATAGACACATTAAAGAGCATCATATTTTAGGACAATAGTAAAATATTTTGAGTAACTTGATTGTAGGAAATACAAAGTCACTTAGGAGTTATGTTACCCCAAAACAGCAATCAGTGACATTTACTTAATGCTCATTTTGTGCTGGACAATGTGCACGAGTTCTTTATAAGCATTAATTTATTTAATCCTCAAAATAACATTTAGGTAAGTGTTGATATTGCAATTTTACAAATGGAGAATTGAAATACAGAGACTTTCTGTGAGTGGCCCAAGTTTGTGTAGCTGATAAGTAAGAATATGAATCTAGATTGTACAATTATAGATCCTAATCCCTTAATCACTGTAATATTGCTTTCTTATACAGCTCACTAAAGAAGCTGGACTTTTATTCTATAGGCAAGACTTTTTAGAATGTGGAGAATAGATTGGAATGGATAATTGTTTTTTTTGTTTGTTTTTTTACTGTGTGCTAGATAATTGTGTGTTGGATGCTGTGTTTTGAAATCATGAATCATAATAATTTAAGGCCTAGAAAGATGATATTCTTGCAGAGACTACCTGGGGACGCTAGCAATCCACATTCAACTCAGTCCTAACTCAGATATTGAGATGATTCATAGCTCAGCTACAGTGCAGTTCTTTGGAGGGTCTGACTTAAGGTAGTTTGCTTTTACTTCCAATCACTGGAGTCCCAGTTCTACATGAGGACCCTGGGTTTCACTTTTTGTTTCCCTTGCTCTGTAAAATCCTTGAAATTACCACCCGTCTTTTTGTAGCCCTTCAGATCTTACCTCCAGTCTTGAATTCAGCAAGTGCCAATAGGGCACATGGCCTCAATGCCTGGGCAGATCTTCAAGCTGATTTTATTGTTTTTATATAATTTGTCATTTTACTATACTTTGGTTGGTCCAGATTTCCTGGTGCATTATACAATAAGTGGAAACTCTCTTTCATTTGTTGTTTTTAAAATGCTTACAGACTAAAAATCAAAGAAAACTATTCTTTTTATCTCTTTCAGAGAGCTCTCAGAGACTAGCTATATCTATTATAAAGATCTATTATTTTTAGTAATACTTTTATCTAATTTTATTACACTGAACAATATGTATGTATAACTAAGACTGGTATCATAGAATTTGTATTCTTTTGAGAGTCTCATTTTAAAATTATTTGTTGCTTCACAAACATAACCTAGTAGATGTAATAATTACTAAAGCATTAAATTAAGTTTATTATTTTTTAACTTGTTTGTATTTGAGAATGTATTTTCCAAATAAATTATTTGACTATAATATTTCATTTGTGTGTTAAATATGATTTGAATGGGGGAATTCAATTCTTAGTGGTACCTAAACATAATTTTAACTCTGTCTAAAGGAATTGACTATGTTGAATTACATAATTTGTTGTTAGCAGCTTCTTTTCTTTCACCTATTGCATGTTTTCTTAGATTTAAAGACGTTAGATTGTCTAACTAAATGAAGATAGGTAATTTTCTGCATGAACAAGTAGCCTTAAACAGAAGAAGTTACTGCTTTAGTACTCTTTAGTTTATACATTTATATCTCCCCTACCCCAAATTTTTGTTTGTGTGCATATGGGCTTATGTGAGCAATATTCTGTTTTGGAATAGTTATATATTAATGCAATTTGCATGGATAAAATTTAAAAAACATAAAAGTATATATTAAAAAAATTTTTAAAGTAAACATTTTAAATCACTTAGATGAATGTATTGAAAATGTACCACTATAACTAGAATATGATTGTAATTGCTTAGCTGATGTAGAGTGTCTGACAGCTTCATCAGATTTTGAAACCAATCAGAATAAGTAAAGGTATAGGGTCACTTATTAGAGTAGCAAGGTGACTTTAAGTGAAGTTTTATGTGAATTAAGTGAAAGACTACCTTGTAGTATTATGACAGGATAGATAGCAGGACAAAAAGGAGAAATGAGACATTGCCTTACAAATAGTGATACAAAAAAAAAATGTGTACAGTGGCATGAGAGTAGATTTTACTGTATTGGCAGCAGTAGTAGAACTAATTTAGTGAGAAATGGGAACTTCTTTTAGATTTATTCTCCTTTTAGTTGCCCATTCTGATGTACAGGCATTACTGATCCTAGCTGGGTATAGTGGCGCATGCCTGTAATCCCAGCTACTTGGGAAGCTGAGGCAGGAACTGCTTGAACCCCAGGAGGCAGAGGTTGCAGTGTGCTGAGATCGTGCCATCCCTCTCTAGCCTGGGCAACAAGAGTGAAACTCCATCTCAAAAAAAAAAAAAAAAAAGAATATATCTGAGTAAATTTTATGTGCTTAACAGCCTTATGTGTATCTATACATACAATATTTAATTTTGTTCTCTTTTAGTGGTTTGATAGTCCCTGAAATAAGGGGCAATGAAACTGTGCCTGAAGTTGTTACTACATCTGGCTATGCACTGTTACATTTTTTTAGCGATGCTGCATATAATCTAACTGGTTTCAACATTTTCTATTCGTAAGTATATTTTAAAAATTCCATCTTTTAATGATTCTTGTAATTTAATGTAAAAGAGTTTTTTGTTTATTTTTATTAATGTCTTATATACCAGAAGCAGGCTACTGTGTTAAATTTCAAATTAGTATATGGGATCCCTTCTTAAGTGGCACAAAATCTTACTAATATGCCAGAAAATGTGATCTAAGCCTTAAGTTTGGTCAAAAATTAATTATGAAATTTACAGTTGTTTGTTGGCAAGTGATTAAGTAAACACGTACTAGTGTAACTTTACTGGTAGCAATAGATATGTGAGACTGCAGGGAGTTGTGAACTGCCCTTCAGTGCTCTAAGGTATGTCACTTGTAATTTGAAGAGGATTATGGAAGCTAAGTTTCTGTAGTCCCTCTCTATTGCAGAGACTGTACTGAATGCTGAATGCTATACATACATTATATCATTTAATTCCCTTCAATTCTGTCAAGTGGGTATAGTTACCATATACACATGATGAAATTACGGCTAAAGAGATAAGTGGCTATACCACTGTCTCCTCTAAAATAAATGTAATATTCATTGAGAAAAGTAATATTCATTGAGAATCTATTATATGTCCAATACTTTATATACATTTTATATCTAGAAGTCTGAGGGTGAAGTAAAGCAGAGAAGCTTTCAGATGCTTCCACAGAAATGGCTAGGAGGAAGTCTGCATATTATTTTTCTTTTCTTCAGAATGTAGTAATTGATAACCAGATAATTTTTCACCAGGAATATTCTAAATATCCTTGAATCAGCAATTTATTATAGAATTTATTTATACTATAACGTATCTGAGTATGTATGCAAGGGAGAACAAATATATAGTAGCATATAATCAGTTAAAGAGTCTTAAAACTAAATATAAACATCCCTTCCATAAGAGTGTACAGGTGATAGCATGCTCTTTAAATATTATACAACCAAGTTATATCTCGACTTCTCATGTAGTTTTGAATATTCATGAATTTAACTTTTTTCTGTAAAATATACATTCAAAACATTTGAGTTCTTAAGTCTTTACAAAACATTTTGCTTGAAACTATACAGATCTTGCAGATGTCGAGTATGTAGTCCTTTGACATTTGGAGTCTTGGTATCAAAGTAAATCTGTTGAATAAACTAAGACCAACTGCAAATAAATACCAACAATTTCATAAGAGTAAGAGGGTACAGAGTAAAGAATTAAAACTGCATTGTGAAATTGTGTTACATTCATAAGCACATAAGACACAGTTTAAAAAATTATAAAGTTTATATCAACCAAAATTCTTTTTCAATTACCTTGAATTTGAATATATATGAATATATGAATTATATTTTACAGAATCAATTCTTGTCCTAACAATTGCTCTGGTCATGGGAAGTGTACAACTAGTATGTCTGTTCCAAGTCAAGTATACTGTGAATGTGATAAATACTGGAAGGGTGAAGCTTGTGATATTCCTTACTGTAAAGCCAATTGCGGCAGTCCAGATCATGGTTACTGTGACCTAACAGGAGAAAAATTATGTGTCTGCAATGATAGTTGGCAAGGTAAGCACATGTGGTGTGATGGCTTTTGAAACATTGATTCATATATGTAATAGATTAATGCAAATTCCACACTTACCTGTTTCATTATAGTTTGCACACCCAAACCTCATGTATTTGCTTTTATTGTTAGAATGTTCATTTTAATAATCAACTTCTTAATAATTTGTTTTGTCACAAATAGAATTGATTAGTAAAGATTTTGTCTCCATACTATTTTGAAGATTAAATGAAATTATATATGAAACTCTGAATTATTAGGTTTGTGATCATTATAATTTTCTGTAATTTGTTGTTGAATGTCCCCAAATTTGGTGACTTCACTGAATTTAATGTGGTGATTCAAATTTGATTTTTAAGGGTAATATAAATAGTACGTTACAAAAATAAATGGTCATCTCACAAGGTACTGCAGGATATGAAACATTTCTTAGGAAAGGCTGACATCTTGTGGCTATTTAAAAAAACTAAAATATTTTAAAAAGCATTTTAGCTGCCTATTGCAAAAGTCAGATTCCTAGGAAAGGATTTCTAAGTAATTTTTATAAATATCTGTCATCAAAGATTAAGTTTAGATTACACTGAAGAATTTTGGCTCACTTACTTATCTGTGTATAAAATAATAAATATTGTCATTATGAAATTAGGAGATAGGCTTAGTTACACATATACCCATCCCCCTAGAGCTTACTTTTTGCTGGTTACATTTACATATGAAGAGCTTTCTTTGTGCCAACATATCAATCCTGTTGAAAGAGGGAAATTTGACTCAATAATTATATAACCTGAAGGTACTTGATTATGTGTTATTATAGTACAGTGTAATAAATGGTAGTAATAGTTTCTAAGTTAAAAAACCAAAGAGAATCTGCTCTTCATGTACTTGTATTTATTATTCTTGAGATGACGTTTTCAAAAAAATGTTGAATATTTACTTAGAGGAATTATTTCAGCCTTTGTATAAATTATGCCTGTCTTAAGCTCATGTTAGCTCATTAAAAAATATTAGGTATGTCAACTGCACAAAAGATCTATGATTTCTTATTAAATCAAATTTGGTTACCAATTGCAATTATGACATACAAATTTCTAAATGTTCTTTATAGGGACAGATATTTTAAGTGACTCTTATCATTTGTGACTTTTCTTCTCCCCAAGAGTGCTTTGAGATGTAATTTTATTTTCATTTTTGTCATGAAACTAAAATAACTATCTTTTCTATAGAGACAATGGTATATCCATGTTATATTTAATTTAAGGCCTGAGAAAAAGACTCATACACACAGTATTTTTCAAACTGGTCTTCAATTGCTATTAGTCTCCATCTCATTTCAGTAGTCTTAAAAGCAAATGAGGAATACATTTGTATAACATTCTCTGTGAACAACTCTGTCCCTTTTAATGCTTTTTACTTATTTTCATTAGTCCTTCTTTGAAATGCTTTATTTTGTGGGAGTCTTGTAATATAGATCTGATTCAAAGTATTATGAGTTTTTTCTGGCCTTTGTTTTTTGGCCTTTTCATATCCTATCATTGTCATCAGTAATGTCCCAAATAATAAAAACTCCTGAATCTAATATGTCTATAAGCAAATAGAAATGGGGAAGCAAATATTGGGTATATTCACTTTTAATGCAAAGTTATAATATCAGTAGTCTAAGAAATATATGTCTGTGTGTGTGTATGCATATAAACACATATATTTATATATACATATATATTTTACATGGAGAAAAATGTGAAAGTGCTTTGTAAAGTATAAAATACAGAAATAAGACAAATTTTTATACAATTTTCTTAATAATTAAGGAAATGATTTCTGAATTGATGTGTCTGAGGGTAGAGGGCTTGTAAATTAGGTATAATAGTGTGGAGTTTTCAAGACAAACAATGTACGGACTGATTACTTTGTGCCTCAAACCTGATCCTGATCCTGTATTTAAGGAAGCATAGCCCCAAAGTAGGTGAGATTATGAGCAAGATCATTTAGGGGAAAATGGTGTTTTTTTTTTTCAGATATATAGTATGGGAAAGAATCAGTGAGGTAAGAAGAACAGATAGATTTGCTTCTAGGACAAATGGGGAATGATCAAAGAATGAGAGACCTTTGAAAATGTGGGCTGCTGAGGCAATCTTTATGAGATTCAAAATCTGATTTTGTTTGATATAAGGTGTTATTTGCAACTGGATTATTTAGGTTAGAGTAACAGATTGTTGTTACCTTCATTATATTTTATTTTTTGTTGTTGGTTGACCTTACTTATTCTGTTTGGCTCTATGCTAATGTATATTTTTAAAAAATGAGCGTTGCCCTGTAGAAACTTGGGTTTTAGTAACATAACACAGAGGAAAAACCTAGCTTTATGTTAAGGCTCGAGTTCCTTCTTACCATATGTCTTTTGCTTACCCTACCTGGTCTTTGTGTGTCATTGTTTTCTTTAGTGTTTCCTTTTCTTTGAGATAGGATCTCACTGTGGCTCAGGCTAGAGTGCAGTGTCATGATCACAGCCCATTGCAGCTTTGACCTTCCATGCTCAAATGATCCTCCCACCTCAGCCTACTGAGTAGCTGGCACCACAAGTTGCACACCACCATGCCCAGCTAATCAAATTTTTTTTTTGTAGAGTTGAAGTCTTTCTGTGTTACTCAGGCTGGTCTCAAACTCCTGGGCTCCAGTAATCCTCCTGCCTTGGCCATTCGAGTACCTGGGACTACTTGAGGGTACACAAGTTATTGTATAATATTTAATTTTGTCACAATGTATAGTTGTCAAAGACAATGGTATATACATCTTAAATATATGATGAAAAGTATGGGGACCTGTGTAGACTCATCTGCTTCTATGACAGTCCAATAAAAAAAATAGACTTCATTTTTAAGAGTTTTATGTTCACAGGAAAATGGAGCAGAAGGTACAGAGAATTCTCATTTACCTCCTGCCCCAAAACATACACAGCTTCTCTCATTATCAGTATCTTCCACTAGAGTGGGAGATTTGTTACAGTTGATGAGCTCACATTGAAACATCATTATCAACCAAAGTCATGGTTTACATTAGGGTTCACTGTCAGTGTTGGACATTCTGTGGGTTTGGACAAATGTATCATGACATGTATCTCCCATTACAGTATCAACAGAATAGTTTTTTTAACCTAAAAACCCCCTATGCTCTGCCTATTCATTCTTTCCTCCCCCTAGGCCTGACAACAACTGATCTTTTCATTGTCTTCATAGTTTTGCCTTTTCCCAAATATCATATAGTTGTAATCAAACAGTATGTAGCTTTTTATGACTGGCTTTTTTGACTTGATGATATACATTTAAGTTTCCTCCATGTCTTTTTATGGCTTGACAGCTAATTTCTTTTCAGCACCGAATAATATTCCATTGTATGGATGCACCACAGTTTGTTTATCCATTCACTTACTGAAGGACATCTTGGTTGCTTCTGGTAAAATTTGTTTACATTTTAATAAGTCACCTGAGGGAAAAAGGCAACTTTGAAAAGCACTGATCTCATAAAATGGCTTCCAGACATTGGGATAGAAGAGCAATTTTTAAGACATCATAAGCAAGATACAACAAATTGAATTCATGTTCATGTGTAAAGAATACAGAACAGTAATTTTCAAAGTAGATTCCAAGGTATGATGTTCTTCCCATCAACTCCCTTAGAGTAGCTGCATGTTTCTCTATTTTATATAACTTTAAAAAATCTGAATGATGGGAGGTCTTTGGTTGAAAGCAACAGAAACAATCCTGGCTTACTTGAGCAGAAAAGTCAGTTATTGGAAAGTATGCCGAGACAGAGACCACTATCTCCCAGCATTGATTCCTCCATTCATTTTAGTAATAGAATTCTCGTTTAGCTCAGCACATGGTCTTCTAGCTACATACCACATTTCTCATGCTCCCTTGCAGCTGTTATAGCTATGATACTGTATTAGTCCATTTTCATGCTGTTGATTAAGACATATCTGAGACTGGGCAATTTACAAAAGAAAGAGGTTTAATGGACTTACAGTTCCACATGACTGGGGAGGCCTCACATCATGGCAGAAAGTGGGAGGCATGTCTCACATGGCAGCAGACAAGAGAAGAGAGGTTGTACAGGGAAACTCTCTTTTTTAAAACCATCAGATCTTGTGAGACTTATTTGCTATCATGAGAACAGCATGGGAAAGACCTGCCCCTGTGATTCAGTTACCTCCTACTGGGTCCCTCCCACAATGCATGTGAATTCAAGATGAGATTTGGGTGGGGACACAGCCAAACCATATCATTCCATCCCTGGCCCCTCCCAAATCTCATGTCCTCACATTTCAAAACATATTATGCCTTCCCAAGTCCCCCATAGTCGTAACTCATTTCAGCATTAACTCTAAAGTCCCAAGTTTCATCTGAGACAAGGCAAGTCCCTTCTGCCTATGAGTAACATCAAAAGCACTTTAGTTATTTCCTAGATAACAATGGAACAGCCATTAGGTAAATACAGCCATTCCAAATGGGAAAAATTGGCCAAAGCAAAGGGGCTACAGGTGCCATGCAAGTCTGATATCAGCAGGGCAGTCAAGTCTTAAAGCTCCAAAATGATCTCCTTTGACTCCAGGTCTCACATCTGGGTCATGCTGATGTGAAAGGTGGGTTCCCACGGTCTTGGGCAGCTCTGCTCCTGTGGCTTTGTAGGGAATAGCCCCTTTCCCAGCCGCTTTCACAGGCTGACCTTGAGTGTCTTTGGCTTTTCTAGGCACACGGTGCAAGCTGTTGGTTGATCAACCATTCTGGGCTCTGGAGGACTGTTGCCCTCTTCTCACAGCTCCACTAGGTGGTGCCCTAGTAAGGACTCTCTGTGGATCTCCAGCTCTTCCTCTTTGCCCTAGCAGAGGTTCTCCATGAGGGCCCTGCCCCTGCAGCAGACTTCTGCCTGGGCATCCAGGCATTTCCAAACATCCTCTGAAATCTAGGCAGAGGTTCCCAAACCTCAATTCTTGACTTCTGTGCACCTGCAGGCTCAACACCATGTGGAAGCTGCCAAGGCCTGGGGCTTCCACCCTCTGAAGCAACAGCCAGAGCTGTACATTGTCCCCTTTTAGCCATCGCTGGAATGGCTGGAACACAGGGTACCAAGTCTCTAGGCTGCACAGAGCAGGGGGGCCCTGGGCCTGACCCTGGAAGCCATCTTTTTCTTATAGGCCTCTGGGCCTGTGATGGGTGGGGCTGCTGTGAAGACCTCTGGCATGCCCTGGAAACATTTTCCCCATTGTCTTCGTGATTAACATTGGGCTTCTCGTTACTTATGCAAATTTCTGCAACCAGCTTTCTCCTTAGAAAATAGGATTTTCTTTTCTATGGCATTGTCAGGCTGCACATTTTCCAAACTTTTATTTTGTGTTTCCCTTTTAAGACTGAATGCCTTTAACAGCAGCCAAGTCACCTCTTGAATGCTTTGCTGCTTAGAAATTTCTTCCACCAGATACCCCAAATCATCTCTCTCAAGTTCAAAGTTCCACAAATCTCTAGGGAGGGGGGAAATGCCACCAGTCTCTTTGCTAAAACGTAACAAGAGTCACCTTTGCTCCATTTCCCAACAGGTTCTTCCTCATCTCAATCTGAGACAACCTCAGCCTGGATTTCATAGTCCATATAATTATCAGCATTTTCGTCAAAGTCATTCAACAAGTCTCTAGGGAGTTCCAAACTTTCCCACATTTTTCTGTCTTCTGAGCCCTCCAAATTGTTCCAACCTCTGCCTGTTACCCAGTTCCAAAGATTTTAACATTTGCCATTGGGTGGCAGTATTGACTACCAGAAATGCACTTAAACTCTGGCAGTTTTGTTTGACTTAGAAAAATGTAAAATCTTTCAACTCAAACTCATGAATATTTTATCTGAAGTATTTCATCTGGGTTAGTAATATAACACATAGGGACATATTTAGTTATTTTAGGATACTATGTAAGTACAAATGAGAATATAGGTTGCCTTGAAGAAATTCACAAAGTAGCTTACAATTAATGAACACGATCAATCTATTTCCTCTCTGTTTTAACTTTGAGGAGGAAGAAGTGACAGGTAAGGCATTTAATTACATTAAATTTTTCCCACTTAGCAAAAACAGCAGATCTGACTTTTTTGTAAGAGCCAATAAAATTTTTACTCTTAACCTACTAAGAAAGTTATCTATTTAAAAAGAAAAGTAGCATTAAAAAATATATGTGACAGCCATTTTTCACCTTTTTCTTGAATTCATTTATTTATTTTTTCATTTATTAATGTAACTTTTTTTTTTCTTTTTTTTTGGAGCTTCTGTTAAGTGCTAGGCACTGCTAGGTCCTTGGGATAAATCATGGCACAAAGAAGACAAAGATCCTCATGGAACTTACATTCAAGCTAGGAGAGACAGACCCTAAGTAATACATATAAATTATATAGCATGTTAGAAGATTATAAGTACAATGGAAAAATAAAGTAGAACAGAGGAATAGGGGTTAGAAAGATCTGGGGGTTACATTTAAAATATGATGATATGCTAAGGTTTTATTGAGAAGATTACATATGAGAAAAGACTTTAAGTAAGGGAGAGAGTTCAACCATATAGGTATCTAGGAGAAGAACATTCTAGGCAGAGAGAACAGTCAGTTAAAAGACTGTAAGGCAGAAGCAAGCCTGGTGTGCATGAGGACCAGTAAAGAGGCCGTTGTGGCTGGAATTGAATTACTGAGGGGACGATTAGTCAGATATGGACTCAGAGAAGTTACACAACAAGGGAGATGGTTGGGGATGTGGAGTTAAGGGGTTGCTGGAGGTGATGGAGATACATGAAGGATGGAGTTATATCAGCTAAGTATTCTTAGTCTTGTAGACCATTATAAGGATTTTGACTCTTACCCTAAGTGAAATGAGGAAGCCATTGAAGGATTTTGAGCAGAAGACTAACATTATATGGCCTAGTTTTATAAAGCTCCTATTGGTTTTTACCTGAGAAGAGACTGTAGTAGCAGTGTTCCAGTTCAGAGGCTACTGCTATAATCTAGGTGAGCAATGATGATGATGGTAGCTTAGACAGGTTGATAGCTGCAGAGGTGTTGACAATTGCTTAAATACTGAATGCGATTTTAGTGCAAGATTAATAGGATTTGCTGGTGGTCTAGATGTGGGGGGTGAGGGAAAGAAGAGACAAAGATGACTAAGATTTTTGGCTTGAGTAAATGGAAAGACAGAGGTGTCATCAACTGATATGAGGAAGATCTTAGGAAGAATATTTGGTTATGGTATGTCAAGTTAGAGATGTCTTTGAAACACCCAAAAGGAGATAGTCAGGAGGCAGTTGGATATATGGACCTGGAAACTGATGAGAGAGATCTGTACTTGTAGATATAAATTTGGAGGTGGTTGGCTTAAGTATTAAATTGGAAACCATTGATGAAATTTGATGAGATTACCAGGGAAGTTAGCAAAGAGAGAGAGACTAGACCCAAAGACTGAACCTGTGGGTCACAACGAAATTCAGAGTATTCTGTGGTAGGCATATAAATTCCTTCTTTAGATAAGCTTGCCTTATGTTGAACTATTTATAACGACTTATTTTGTTGCCTCTGACTTTATAAGATTTTGTTGCCTCTGACTGTGTAGGACAATATAAAATAAACAGACCCTGCTCTCAATATAGCCAATTCTACATTTGTCATTTTCATCTGACCAGAACCAAGGCCTTAAATCTTCCTTGGGATTTTTTTTTTTTTTTTAATAGTATGTATTGCCTTGTCAATACCCTTAACATGGTTTATCATTTTCTTCAAAGCATGTCCTAGTCAGCTCAGGCTACTATAACAAAATACCACAGAAAGGGTTGCTTAAACAATAGGCATTTATTTCTCACAGTTCTGGAGACCAGAAGTCCAAGATCAGGGTGCCGTCATGGTGAGGGCCCTCTTACTTGCCCTCTCTGCCAGGTAAAGATAGAACAAGATGACTGCCTTTTTGTTCTATTCTTACAGGGCAGAGAAAAGGGGAGGGGGAGAGAGCAAAAGAAAGCAAGAGAACAAGAGCGAGAGAGAGCCAGAGAGAGAGCGGGAGAGAGAGTGAGCAAGAGAGAGAGTGAACATGTGAGAGCTGGAGAGAGTGAGCAAGTTTTCTGGTCTCTCTTTATAGGGCACTCATCTTACCATGAGGACCCTACCCTGATAACCTTATCTGAGCCACCTGCCCAAAGCCCCACCTGCTAATACCATCACATTGGGAGTTAGGGTTTCAACATAAACATTTTGAAAGAACAAAAGAACACAAACATTCAGACCCTAATATGAGAATTCTTTTTTTTTTTTTTTTGAGATGGAGTCTCACACTGTCACCGGTACTAGAGTGCAGTGGCGCCATCTTGGCTCACTGCAACCTTTGCCTCTCATGTTCAAGTGATTCTCCTGCCTCAGCTTCCCAAGTACCTGGGATTACAGGTGCCTGCCACCACACCCATATAATATTTTGTATTTTTAGTAGAGATGGGGTTTCATTCTGTTGGTCAGGCTGGTCTCAAACTCCTGAGCTCATGATCCGCCTGCCTCAGCCTCCCCAAAGTGCTGGGATTACAGGTGTGAGCCACCGTGCCCGGCCCATGAGAATTCTTAGAATGAGTATTTCTTAATGTTAAATTTATGGAGGGGCTCTTTTCTATTCACTTTTAAAGTTATCTTGGGAAAGTCAATTAACTGTCTGGTTATAAATTTCATTATTTGTACAAAGAGATTATTTGCCCTTGTTTGAGTCTTGGGATGATAACTTGATCAAAGTGAATTGAAATACTAAGTGTCTTGCTGTATATACTTGACAGGCTGATGTTATAGTAGCAGTTTCCTTTTTAATAAGTAGACATTTTTTGAAGTTAATATTTTCTAAGCATACATATTTTGATAATACCAACTGTTTTCAAAATGTGTGCTGCAGCGTTATTTAAAGAGATGGGTTGGCGTAGAATGGAAGATAAGTGACTCTTTTCTGCCTCAACCATAGTGTCATCACTTTGCAATCTTTTGTATATTGAGATTCCATATACAACTTTGTTTTAAGCCTTCCACAGTCCAAAAACAGTAAATTGGAAGCCATTGATCTTTTAATCAAGAGGGCAATTTGTTTCCATGCTGCAATGGTATCATTGACCTAAACTGTGAGAACCAAGTATTCTTGGAACAGATCTAGTGTAATGTTTACCACTCACACAATTCATTGTTTTATGAAATTAACATATTGTCAGAATAGTTGTGGTTATTTAAAATATACCAAAGTTAACACCTGGCCTTTGGAGATTGGTTTTATGGGTCTAGAACATTTGTAGAATACTTTGGATACTGTAACAAAATTACATTTTTCTAATAATGTTAGAAGATAGAACTCTTGCAGTGAAATCTTCTTTTGACTTTTATTGGAGAACTTCAGATTCAGTACACACTAAATCATAAGACTGTTTCTAGAATGATTACAATAAGCTACGTATATCGCTCTTGCTCTTAAAAATCTTTCTTCCTAGCATATTTTCCCCTTCTTATTATCAATCCAGTTTCTTTTGGGAAATTGCTTTTTGCTAATATAGTATGGTCTTGCTGGGATGAAAAATCCAGGTACCTGTCTATTCTAAGCTTCATTTTTCTCTCTTTGAAAAACTCTCTGAATTTCTTCATATTTTTTCAATACATTCCCGTTTTTCCTTAAGCTAGCCAAATTAATTTCTGTGACTCATATGTAAGACAACTAACTGAAATATTACCTTAAAAATACTGTTAGAGTACTTTTTTTTTTCTGGTTATTGGACTTCTTTAAAATACTCAAAATTGTATCTACAGTAATAGAAATGCAGCTAAACAACCTGCATTTGATATAGTTCAAAGTTAGCAATATTTATTTAATATGTTCAATTGAAAATTGTAAAAAGAAAATAAATGTAGTTTGGCTCTTTAAACATGTACCACCTTAACAGTAAAATAAATGTTTTTTCATGATAGTATAGATTAAATATAAATTAAGGGTATGAGCCAAAGCTGCATCAAAAAGTTTAAAATCCTGGAGTAAGACTATTTTTTGCTTAGATATACCTTTTACTTATTTATTTTTTATTGATACATAATATTTTACTTATTTTTATTGATACATAATATTTTACATATTTTGGGGTATATGTGAGTATTTGTTATCTGCGTAGAATGTTTAATGATGAAGTCAGGGCATTTGGGGTATTATTTACTTTGAGTATTTGTCATTTCTGTGTTGGGAGCATTTCAGGTGCTCTTTTCTAGCTACTTGAAGCATACAATACATTGTTGCCAACTATAGTTACCCTACACTGCAATTGAATATTATAATTTATGTCTTCTGACTGTATGTTTGAATCCATTAGCCAATGTCTAACCTCCCCACCTACCCACACACACATCCTTTCCAACCTCTGCTGTTTATCATTTCATTCTATAGCTCCATGAGATCAACTCTTTTAACTCCCACATATGAGTGAGAACTTACGATATTTGTCTTTTTGTGGCTGGCTTATTACAGTTAATATAATGACTTCCAATTCTATCTATGTTGCTACAGATGACATGATTTCATTCTTTTTTTTTTTTTTGTAGCTGAATAGCATTCCATTATGTATATACACTATATTTTCATCATCCCTTTGTCTGTTGATGGACACTTAGGTTGATTTCATATCTTTGCTACTGTGAATAGTGCTGCAATAAATATGCTAGTGCAAGTGTCTCTCTGTTATAGTGATTTTGTCTTCTTTGGATAAATACCCAGTAATGGATCATATGATAGTTCTATTTTAAGTGTTTTGAGAAATTTCCATACTCTTTACCATAGTGGCTGTACTAATTTACATCCTCATCAACACTGTATTAATAGTTTCCCTTTCTCTGAATCCTTGCCAGCGTCTGTTATTTTTAGTATTTTTAATAATAATCATTCTAACTAAGATGATATCTCATTGTGGCTTTGATTTGCAAATTCCATGATGACTGATGATGTTAAACTATTTTTCACGTACCTGCTGGCCATTTGTAAATCTTCTTTTGAGAAATTACTTCATGACCTTTGCCCACTTTTAAATAGGCTTATTTGTTTACTCTTGAGTTGTTTGAGTTCTTTGTATGTCCTAGATTTTAGGTCCCTGTCAGTAACATAGTTTTTAAATATTTTATCCCATCCCAGAAGTTGGTTGTTTACTTTGTGGATTGTTTCCTTTGTTGTGCAGAAGCTTTTCAGTTGGACATAGTCTCATTTGCCTATTTTTACTTTTGTTGCCTGTGCAACAATTCCAGCTCCTGGAACTGTGTTTCCTGCATTCTTTCCCTCCTGGCCTCTTCCTCTATCTTCAAATCCAGGAGGTGGCATCTTGCTTTGATGGTCACATTGGTTTCTTCTGCAGTCAAATCTACCTCTCATATAAGGACACCTGTAATTATATTTAGAGTTAATGTTTAGAGGTAATCCATAATAATCTCTCCAAAATTTCAGTCTTTAACACACCTGTAAAGTTCTTTTGCCATAAGGTAAAATCCGAAGCTTCAGGTTAAGGATTAAGACCTGGATACCTCGCAGGGCCATTTTTCAGCCTAGTGGAATTTGCTTTGGTATAACTGACTTATATGTTAAAATAAATCTATATTTCCCTTTTATGAAAATAGATACAAAATTTATCTATTATATATAATTTGATATTATATAGATGCATTATATATAATTTGTATATGATTTCATGTGTCTTCAGTTAAATTAGAGGTTGGCAAACTTTTCTGTAAAAGGCCAAGTGCTAAATATTTTTGACTTTGCACATTACATGGCTCTGTTGCAGCCATTCAACTCTGCTAAAGCAGCCATAGACAATACTTAGCTGAATGAGCATAGCTGTATTTTAATAAAACTATTAAATGATTTCTCAGTTACTGTAGATAAAAAGAGGTTACAAAAGAAGTTCCTTTAATATCTCTGATTACTA
The DNA here is from genome assembly GCF_009761245.1 of Sapajus apella. Classification (NCBI taxonomy): domain Eukaryota; kingdom Metazoa; phylum Chordata; class Mammalia; order Primates; family Cebidae; genus Sapajus; species Sapajus apella. The sequence goes on from NW_022436953.1 coordinate 18,446,386, forward strand.
AGGAATAGTTCACAGTATTTTCTCACTCAGAAATAATAGTTTTCTATAGCTGATTTATAATATTCTCATTATCAAAGAGATATCTGTGATATCTGTGATACTTCCTAGTTTGTACCTGAAAAATACAGACCCATACAATGTAAGCATTGAAAAAATGAATGAATTAATACCTAGGTGAGTGAACAAATGAAGAAATGAAAACCATATGGGCCAATATTTCTTAAATCAGATTCTGCTTGGGAGTTTTAAAATTTTGTTATTATATGATAATCTAAAAACTTTTTGATATAAGCAAATTGCAGATTAACTGCCTGATCTCATAATTGAGAAATGCCACTGTATTGCAATGCCAACATTTGTGTTGACAATTTAAAGTTGAGGCTAAGTAGTATCCCTTTAATTATTGTAGGCTAAAAACAATACAACTAAAGTGTACTAATACTTTTGTAACAAATGAACGGTAAATGATTATATGTCATAGTGTATGAATTTAAATATTTGTAAAAAGTGGGTGGAAGAAAATTGGTGGGAGTTTATGTTGTCAAAATAATGTAGGTATGCTAAAATTATGTAAAAAAGGCATTGTGAGAATTAGTATCATTTTTAACTTGGGACCAATTATTTAAGCAAAACAATATCATTTATCACATTCAGTAAATATTACTTTTATAAATTTGTTTCCATGTAATTTATAAATCTGTTGGTTTTATGCTTATAAAAGAAATTAAAGCATAAAGAGTTTATGTCTAGTATTTATTAATTTTTTAGTTTAATCAAAATTAAAATAATTTGTGAACCCTAAAGTTTGATGAAAATATATTCCCTTTAGGAAGATTCCTTCTATTATGTTTGAGAAACATTGATGAGGAAACCAAGACTTATGAGTAACGCCGTGAATATGGATAGGAAAAGGCTGTGTTTTCAACTTTATAGTATTTGAAATTGTTCTGTACTAATTTAATAATTTTTATTTTATGATGCGTAATAATTTTTTCTTTTTGAAGATTCTGCTGAAGCGAACTTTGGTTGTTCTTAATAATAATGCTAAGAAAAATATAATTTTTGTTTTCATATTTGTTTAATAGTTTGTAATTTTTAAACTTTCATTTTTAAATGCTTTTACTTCCACTATTTATAAAAAAGAAATATTTGCTATAACCCTTGGGGGTAGATTGTTATTTTCATTTCTGTAGATGGAGGCTTGATGATGAAAGAGGTAAACATACTTGCCTAAGGTCACATTGCTAGTAAGTGACAGAACTGAGATTTGAGTACATTGTTTTCTATTTTAATACTCTTGTAGCATACAAAGTAAATCTGATGTTTTATATTATTAAAATAATTCTTTAAAATTAAAGAATTTGAACATCAAAGTCTGCTTGTGAGTATATGACTTTTTTCGCCTCTAGGCATTACATTTGCTATTAGTAGTAGTCTTGTAAATTTTATTTCAGATAATTTATTTTATATATATGTTACATTTGTGAATATGATAAACATTAAATTCTTAAAATCTCTTAATATGTATATTGTATTTATATAATCTGAGGGCTTTGTTTAATCTAGTGTGTTGTTTGATTTTTTTTTTTTAATAGGTCCTGATTGTTCTTTGAATGTTCCCTCTACTGAGTCTTATTGGATTCTGCCAAATGTTAAACCCTTCAGTCCTTCTGTAGGTCGGGCTTCACATAAAGCAGTTTTACATGGGAAGTTTATGTGGGTGATTGGTGGATATACGTTTAACTACAGTTCTTTTCAAATGGTCCTAAAGTAAGTATTTATTTTCAGATTCTCGCTATTTTTTAAGCTGAATTTTTATCCAAGGTGTCTTTTTAAAATTGCCTGAATGTAAAATTGGTTATTTTTGTGATAGTATCTATTTGCTAATGAGACTGATTTGTGAAATATGAACTCATTATGTCCATAGCTAAAGATTTGTCATTGTACATATAAGTTTGTTTCGTGTAGAAATTTTATTACCTCTCTAGAGTGTTTTTAATAAATTCTAAGTAAGAAAATATTAACTTCAAATACAGGCAGGCCTTGCCTATAATGGATATAATGAATCATGCCACCTTTTATTTTTTTTAAATGAAGTATACTCACATATGTAAAATCCTTTCAATTTGTTCTGTAAATTTTAATTTATCTGAACTTTTACTTTGTATGTACTTTACAAGTTTTCATTGGGAGAACAGTGCTAGTATTATGAGAGAGATGACTGATTTCCTGTTGGCTTAATAGAGATTGTTCTCTGCGTGATTGGATAAGGGGAATCATAAGGATGGCAGCTTTATCTAATTTCTTTTTCAGCTGATGATTGTATTTTATGAACCATTTAGTAACAGAATAAAAAAGGAAATAGCTAGAAGAATCATTTGATTTTCAATGTTGTTTCCAGGGGTGGTGTTCATATTATGTAATAACTGGTACAGTTTGGGCATCAAACAATCAGAACTTACCCTGGACAGTATACCATAATGGTGTGTGCCCAATATAATTGCTAGATTTAGCAGATAAATATACAGTATACCCGGTTAAACTTGAACTTCAAATAAAAAATAAATACATTTTTAATATAAGAAGACCCTTTGCTGTAAATATACATATTTTTTTAATATAAATTTTGCATGGGTCATGCCTTAACAGAAAATTGCTTACTGTTTATCTGAATTCAAATTTAACTGAGTATCTTGTATTTTATCTGCCAACCCTAACCACTGAATATATTAGCCTTCATAATTATGAAGATTTCAAAAATTCTCTAAGAGGAGATTGCTTTGAAACTATGATTGAATGTGACTGGAATGATATTAGAAAACTGAATAAATTCTGGAGAGAAGGAGGGAGAGTTTTAGGTAAGTATTTAAGTGACAAATTAGAATTCTGTAACATATGAGGAATAAAATATAGTAGGATAATTTGAAAGAGGGTTGGATTAAAATGGATTGTTAAGATATGAAAAAAATCTGAAGAAATAATGATATTGAAATGTGAAAATTAAAAGGAAATTAACTATGTTTAAAGAAAATGAAAAGTCTGTGAAAGTAGGGTTGAACTTTGAATTAAATTGTGATATTTCCAAAGTTGGGTTTGTGAAGACAAAGAGCAAAAGTGTCAACAAGGAAGTTTGTTGATTTTAAGTTTGTGTTCTTTGCAAGATGAGTAGCATATCGAAAAATAAATTATGAATATTATTTGATATTCTTTTAAATTTGTATATTTCCATTGGAACCAGATTAACTATTTAAACTAACTTTTTTTTTTTTTTGTCTGAAATCTGGGTATTTCGGTTACAGTGTTTATATAGATTTGTTTATATAAACAAATCAGGTATCAGAGTAGAATAATTATGTTGCTGTTTCACAGGTTTAGAATATTTTTCATCATTATGAATGTAGTTCAGTTGTAGGTAAGGATATTTAAACAGCTTTAAGAAGAGATAGGATCAGTCATAACTTGATTTAATCATCTATAGTGGAATTTAATTGGGGTGTAAATGATACATTTTAAGACAAAATTGTTTGGTAAATATAAAAGTTCTGCATTAGTGTCTATTAAATTAGAAAGAGACTTTTACAGAATATATATACATTAACATTAATGAAAATTAACATGTATTCATGAGGATAGAAAACTTTCGAAAACACTATGTGCTTGGTGCTTGGGATATATCATTGGATGTAAAAAACACCCCTGTCTTCATAAAGTTAGTGAGGAAAGGCTGGGAATGACAAAAAATATATATATAATTACCAAAGTAAATTATAGATATAAAAATATATACATATAGAGACATAGATGGGTGGTTGGATGGAGGAATATAGATAGATAGTAATGGTAAGTAAATCAGGAGTGCCAATGGAGAGGGAGTTGCAATTATAAATGTAATAGTCAAGGTGGGCTTCATAAGAAAGGTGAGAACTGAGCAAAAACTTGAAGGAGAATAGGGGATTGCAGTTATTTGTAGGCACAGAAAAGAGCTAGATCAAAGACTTGAGATAGGAACTCCTTGAGGTGTTTGAGGAGCAACAGCCAGGCTCATGCAATTTGCATGGAATATATGAGAGGGATACATTACATTAGAGTGATAACAGAGGAGAAAGAGCATACAGGATGTTGTAGATCTTTTGGAAGTCATGGGAAGGTTTTGAGCCTGTGTTGATCCATACTTTATAAGTGTTAGCATGGCTGTTTATTGATGATATACTAGGGATTAGGAAGAAGAGTAGAAACAGGATTTAAGATGAGATTATCAAGGGAATGCATTTAGACAGAGAAAAGGACCAAAAACAGCCTGAGGCACCATATCACCAAGAAGCTGGGGAGACTAGGAGAAGCCACCAGAGGAGACCGAAAAAGAATGGCTGGTGAGATAGGAAAACTTGGAGTATAGTATCGTCAAAGGAAAGGAAAGACTGCATATGAGGATTAAGGAGTGATTAATAATGTCAAATGCGGATGATTATCCAGGCCAAGGAAAGTGAAGACTGAAAACTGGTCATGGATTTGACGTGAGGAAATTGACCTTAACAAAAGCAGATTTACTGGAGTGGTGAGGCTAAAAGCGTGTCTGGAGTTAGTTTAAGAGAGAATGGAAAGTGGGGTGGGGATGAGAGTGATAAAGAAATGGGGGAGTAGCTCAAGGGAGAGTGTGGTAAACAGATTTCTCTTTTATTATTAATGGTTTATAACACTGTGTTTGTGTGCTGATGGCAAAGATCTAGTAAGACAAAACATGGTGATGTAGGAAAGAGAACTCGTGCACAAAGAAGAACAATCACTTGTTATTCTCGGGCTCATCAAACTGCAGAGAAGGGGTGCAGAGCCTGGGAACTAAGAGTTTTTTCTTAGCATTTTTAGTTTTTGCTTTTTTCTTTTATTTGAGATAGGGTCTTGCTCTGCACCCCAGGCTGGAGTGCAATGGCGTGATCATGGCTCACTACAGCCTTCATCTCCTGGGCTCAGGCTATCCTCCCACCTCAGCCTCCCGAGTAGCTGGGATTACAGGAACCATGCCTGGCTAATTTTTAAATTTTTTTGTAGAGGCAGGGTCTCCCTGTATTGCCCTGGCTAGTCCAGTGCTCAAGTGATCCTTCTGCCTCAGCTTCCCAAAGTGGTGCAATATCAGATGTGTGCCACTGTGCCTGGATTTTGCACTCTTAATGGGCTGTAAAAAAAATGAAGAAGTATATGTGAGACCCTTGTGGCCCACAAAGTCGAATGTTTACTTCTGGCCATCTACTGGTAGATGCATAGACTAGTGTGAATCTGTAGAAGTTATGTTCTGATTGATTATATTTCTTCATTTGTATCATACACATTTATCTTACAATACACGGTAGGAAATAAGTTAAACAATGCTGCAGACAAATTTGGTAAACCTTACCTTTCTTGCAAAGGGGTACTTTGGCACTTTCTTGCCTTTCCCAATTTATTGGAGAAAGAAAGAGAAGTGGGGAGGCAACAATTGTTAGCAAGCGTCTTAACTTAAAATGGGGTCCTATTTCTTGGCTGGATGCTTTCTCTTTTGTATTTTAGCAAATGAAGGAGATTTGAGTATAGAGTATAAGCATTTGAGATCCATAGTTTAGAACTTCCGTTTTCTGTTTTCATATGTATTACAAGAAAAATGAATTTTCTTTTTCTGTTACATAACCCAACAATAATTTATTTTTTATAGAAGCTTCTATACTACTGGATTCATTTTATATAATCTTAAAAAATTATCAGTAAGCAAGCTATATTTGTACATAGGAAATAAATGCTTATTGGTTAATTTATGTAATGCTAAGAAAAGTGTGTGGATAGTACAGCCATATGCTAAACAGTGTAGAGGTTCCTCAAACTGAAAATAGAATTGCTATATGATCCAGCAAACCCACTGCTAGATATGTAGCCAAAAGAAAGGAAATCAGTATATCGAAGCAATATCTGCACTCATGTTTATTGCAACACTATTTATAAGAGCCATAATATGGAATCAACCTGTGTCTATCAACTGATAAATTGATAAAGAAAATGTGGTATATATACACAATGGAATATTATTCAGCTATTCCAAAAATGAAATCCTGTTATTTGCAGCAACATGGATGGAACTGGAAGTTATTATAAGTGAAATAAGCCAGGCACAGAAAGACAAGTATTTTATGTCTTCACTCAAATGTCAGAGCTATAAAAGTTGATTTCATGTAGGTGGAGAGTAGAATGGTGGCTACCACAGCATGAGGAGAGAAGTAGGGAGAAGGGAATGAAGAGAAGTTGGTTAATGGGTACCAAAAAAAATTAGATAGAAGGAATAAGTTCTAGTATTTGATAGTAAAGTAGGGAAATTATAGTTACCAATTTATTGTATATTTCAAAATAACTAGAAGAGAAGAAATGTTATGCTCCCAACACAAACAAGTGATAAATGTTTGAGGTGATAGATATTCTAATTACCCAGATTTGATCATTATACATTGTATACATATATAAAAATATGTGTATACCATATATATGTATACAACTTATATATCAATAAAAATGTAAGGATCATGCCAACTAAAGAAAAAGGAATAAAAAATGAATACCTAAAACAAATAGAGAGAAATTTCATCTGTTTCCAAGAAGGAAAGCTGGCTTAAAAAAATTTTTTTTTAAATACAGTGAACTCACTATTGTTTAGCTTAATCAATTGGTTGAAATTATTAAAGGCAATTAGATAATTAATAATATCCTAGTCAAGTTAATGTATGTTATATATTTGGGAGATTGAATCCTAATTTAGTGTAGGTATATCTTAAATGAGTCTTTATTACAAATTTCTAATATGAAACATGAAATTGTGAGTTTATTAGTTATAATTCTTTTTGAATTTAATGAGTACTTGGATACAAGTGAATAAAAGCACATGTAAATTAAAAAAACAAAAATGAATCTTAGCTGATGAAGTTATTTTGTTTTCTTGCTTTTAGTTACAATTTAGAAAGCAGTATATGGAATGTAGGAACTCTCTCAAGGGGACCTCTCCAGAGATACGGACACTCTCTTGCTTTATATCAGGTATGGCTCCTGCTTTTTAAATTTTAATCAGATTTTGTTTCTAATAGTTTACCCTAGGGTACAAAATACTAAATCTGATATTTAATTCAAACATTTAATGAGAACAGTAGATTATATGGATCATAATCACTTGAGATACCACATACTCTTATACTATTTTAGTAAGAGAATAGATGTTAGAACAATCCCATACATGACATGTAAAGAAATGAAGATTCTATGGCTTTATAATCATCAGGTTAATCACCTAAAAAAATTATGGTGAAATATGTGTAACATAAAATTTACCATTTTAACAATTTTTAAGTATAGAGTTCATTGGCATTAAGTACATTGTCATTATTATGTAACCATGACCACCATTATCATCAGAACATTTTTCTTTTTTTTTTTTAATGAAAACATTTTTCATCTTGCATAACTGAAGCAATAACTTCATTCCCCTCATCCCTTAAACCCTTGAAACCACCAATTGACTTTTCTGTCTTTGTGAATTTAATTGCTCTAGGTACCTCATGTAAATGGGATCATACATTATTTGTCCTTTTATGACTGATTTGTTTTTCTTAGCCCAATATCTTTAAGGATCATCCATGTTGTATCGTGTCACAATGTTCTTCCTTTTTAAAGCTGAATAAATATTCCATTATATGTGTAAACCACATTTTGTTTATCCATCCATCTGTTGATGGACATTCAGATTGTTTCCGTCTTTTGGCCATTGTGAATAATATTTCTACGAATATGTGTCTACAGCTATCTGAGTCTCTGTTTTCATTTTTTTTTTTTTTTGGTGTATAACCAGAAGTGGAATTGCTAAATCATATGGTAATTCTATGTTTAATTTTTTTTTTTTTTAGCATTGCCATAGTGTTTTCCACTATGGCTACAGCATTTTATATTTACACCAGCAGTGCACAAGAGTTCCAATTTGTCCATACCCTCATCAACACTTATTTTCTGTTTTCGTTTTTTGGTAATTGACCTGTGATTTTGATTTGCATTTTTCTAATGAATAATGATGTTAAATATCTTTTGAAGTGCTTATTGTTTATTTGTGTATCTTCTTTGGAGAAATGCCTATTCAAGTTTTTTGCCAGTTTTGAATTGGGTTGTTTTGTTGTTGAGTTGTAGGAGCTCTTTATATATTATGGTATTAATGCCTTATCAGAATATGATTTGTGGATATTTTCCCCCTTTATGGGCTGTCTTTTCACTTTGTTGAAAGTGTCCTTTGATGCACAGAATTTTTAATTTTGTTGTAGTTTATCTGTTTTTCCTTTTGTTACCCATCCTTTTGTGTCATATACGAGAAATCTTTGCTCGATTCAATGTCATGAAGCTTTTCTTCTATATTTCTCTTAACAGTTTTAAAGTTTTAGTTCTTAGGTTTAGGTCTTTATTGCATTTTGATTAGTTGTGTCTGATATAAGGGTCCATTTTCATTCCTTTGCATGTGGATAGCCAGTTTCCCCAACATCATTTGTTAAAAAATCTGTCTTTTTCTCATTAAATGGTCTTGATACCCTAGCTGAAAGTTATTTGACCATATATATCAGGGTTTTTTTTTCCTGGACTCTGTATTTTATTCTATTGATCTATATGTCTGTCTTTATGCTAATACCGTACTGTTTTTATTACAAAGTAGTGGGAGACTTTCTACTTTGTGTTTGTTTCTCAAGATTGTTTTTGCTATTCAGAGCCCATTGAAAGTTTATATGAATTTTAGGGTTGAGTTTTCTATTTCTACAAAAAATGTTGGGTTTTGACAGGAATTGTATTGGCATTAGTTATTTTTATATATTTGTGGGATTCATAAATTTAGCATGATTAAAATGACAGGACACCTACCTGGTTTTCATTTTGAATCAACAAAAATTCATATATTTTGTGGCCTTTGGCTAAGTCTTCTAAATATGAATTTATATATTTTCTGTGCTGTTGTTTAAAAAATTGGAAAGCATGGGAGTAGTATAAAGAACAAACTGTCACCCTTTTATCCATGCATTTGTATGTTTTAAAAGTAAAATAAAAGTCTATGTATGAAAACATATACATACATTTTCTTGTCTTGTTTTATTTTTATTTCCCTTTGTAATGGCTTTACTGAGATGTAATTGATATACCATACAATTCACTCATTTAATGTGTACACTTCAGTGCTTTTTAGTATATTCAGATTTGTGCGACCATCTGTTGCAGATTTATGTAAGATTACAAAGTAGTGTAATCACTTTCAGAATATTTTCCTCATTTCACAAAGAAACTTTGTACTCTTTAGGTATCACCCCAGACTTACTTATTTTCTCCAGACTTAAGCAATCACAAAGCTACTTTCTGTATCTATATATTGGTTGATGCTGGACATTTCATACAAATGAAATCATATACTATGTATTTTATGGCTACCGTATTTCACTTAGCATAATACTTTCAAGGTTTATCTATGTTGTAGAATGTATCAGTACTTCATTCCTTTTTTGTGGCTAAATAACCTTACATTGTATGGATATATAACCTGTTTGTTCATCAGTTGGGGACATTTGAGTTGTTTCCACCTTTTGGCTATTATGAATAATGCTACTAACAACATTCCTGTGTAAGATTTTGTCTGGACATATGTTTTCATTTCTTCTGGGTATATATGTAGGGGTGGACTTACTGGGTCAAATTAACTTTCTGAAGAACTGCCAGAATGTTTTCCAAAGTTGCTGTACCATTTTACATTCCCACCAGCCATGTATGAAGGTTTCTATTTCTACACATCCATGCCAACACTTATTAGTATCTGCCTTTTTGATTATTGCCATCCTAGTGGGGTAAGGTGTTATCTCACAGCAGTTTTGATTTGTATTTCCCTATTAACTAATGATGAGCATTTTTTGTGTGCTTATTGGTCATTTGTATATTGCCTTTGGAGCAATGTCTATCAAAGTCCTTTGCTCATTTTAAAATTAAGTTGTCTTTTTTATTTTTGAGTTGTAAGAATTCTTTATATGTTCTAGATACAAGCCCTTATCAGGGATATAACTTGCAAATATTTGCACCCATTTTGTGTGCTGTTTTCAGTTTCTTGATGGTATCTTTTTAAGTGCAAAAAAATTGGGCTTTATTTTGATAAAGTCCAATTTAACTTTTTTCCTTGTATTGCTTGTGATTTGGTATCATATTTAAGAATTCATTGCCAAATCTCAGGTCATAAAGACTTAACCCATTTTTTTTTTCTTCTAAGAGTTTTATAGTTTTGATTCTTGCATTTAGTTCTTTGACCTGTTTTGACTTAATGTTTGTATATAATATTCAGTAAGGTTGCAAGTTTATTTTTTTTGCATGTCACTAACCAGTTCTCCTAGCACCATTTAATGACAAGATCTGTTCTTTTCTCTTTGAATGGTCTTGGTACTCTTGTTGAAAATCAACTGGCCATAGATGTATGGGTTTATTTCTGGACTCTCAGTTTTATTCCATTGATTTATCTCAGTATCACTCTGTCTTGATTAGTTTTTTTTTTTTTTTTCTTTTTTTTGAGACAGAGTCTTGCTCTGTCACGCAGGCTGGAGTGTGGTGGTGTGATCTTGGCTCACTGCAACCTCCGCCTCCTGGGTCCAAGCAATTCTTCTGTCTCAGCCTCCTGAGTAGCTGGGATTATAGGCTCCTGCCACCACACCAGCTATTTTGTGTGTGTGTGTGTGTGTGTGTGTATTTTTAGTAGAGATTGTTATGAATAATTTTAGTAGCATTACTCATAATAGCCAAAAGGTGGAAACAACTCACCACGTTGGCCAGGTTGGTCTCGAACTCCTGACCTCAAGTGATCTACTCGCCTTGACCTTTCAAAGTGCTGAGATTAGTTATGAGCCACCATACCCAGCCTGTCTTGATTACTTTTGCTTTGCAGTAAGTTTTCGAGAAGTGTGTGTACTCCAGTTTTGTTCTTTTACAAGATTGTTTTGATGTTTTGCATCCCTTGCAATTTCACATGAATTTTGGAATCCATTTGTCAATGTTTACAAAGAAGCCAGCTGAGATTTTGATAGATATTGTGTTGAATCTGTAGATGAACTTGGAGAGTATTATCCTTTTAACAATCAATTTGGAGAGTATTATCATCTTAACAACGTTAAGTCTTCAGACCCATAATATGGGATGTCTTTTCATTTGTTTATATCTTTTAAACATTTATTTAAACAATGTTTTGTAATTTTCAGAGTATAAGTTTTGGACTTCCTATATTAAATTTATGCATAAGTATTTTATTCTTTTGGATGCTTTTGTCAATGTGATTATTTTTCCAGTTTCATTTTTGGATTGTTCATTGCAAGTGTATGGAAACGCAATCGACTTTTGTACATTGATCTTATATTCTGTAATATTGCTGATTTATTTATTAGCTCTAAGTGGTTTTTTAAAAAAATTTTTAGGACTTTATATATACAGGATATGTCATCTGCAAATAGAAATATTTTACTTCTCCTTTCTTTCTTTTTTTTTTTTTTTGAGACGGAGTTTTGCTGTTGTTACCCAGGCTGGAGTGCAATGGTGCGATCTCGGCTCACTGCAACCTCCGCCTCCGTGGTTCAAGCAATTCTCCTCCCTCAGCCTCCCGAGTAGCTGGGACTACAGGCGGGCGCCACCATGCCCAGCTAATTTTTGTATTTTTAGTTGAGACGGGGTTTCTCCTTGTTGACCAGGATAGTCTCGATCAATTGACCTCATGATCCACCCGCCTCGGCCTCCCAAAGTGCTGGGATTACAGGCGTGAGCCCCGGCGCCCAGCCTTTCTCCTTTCGAATCTTGATGGCTTTATTTAGTTTTTGCTTTAGCTAAAACATCCAGTACAATGTTGAATAGAAGTGGTAAAAGCAGGCATGCTTACCTTGCTCGTGACCTTAGGGAAATATATCTAGTCTTTCACTGTTAAGTATAATGTTAGCTGTCAGTTTCCTTAAATGCCTTTTATCAGCTTTTCTTCCATTTCTAGAAATAATGATAATTTACATCAAGTACCATTTATTTCCATCATATGCATTTGAAATTATTTGCATAATTTATAAGTTCTGCAAGGATTTACCAGTTGAACTGAAGGCATGTGGTGTCTGTTCATAGCCATTAGAAATGGTAACAGAGGTGTACTCTATGTGATGCACAAATGTGATATGCCTTTTTGGTGAAGAGCACTTGATGAAAACAGTGAACAACTGAGAATTGCACAAAGCAGTACAAATATATGGTAAAATTCAAATGTAACTACTAGGGACTAAGATGATTCAAATATTGAAAAGACTGTGAGTAATATTAATGAGCTACTTAGTTTGTTACTCTTCAGTTATATGGGAGGAGTACATTATTCTTTATTACAGGATTACCTTACCCTTAAATTTTAAGTTCTTGATTACCTTATTGCATTCTCCATTCTTAAAGCAGTAGTTTAGTGTTCTCTTCCTGTATCATAATTAAAAGTATACTTAATTGACTACATAATATAATAGTTTTAAATAAAATATTTTAGAGTAGATTTTTGAAAGCTTTACTGTTTCCCCCTTTTTGTATATAAAAGCATTAGTTGTCATTATTCATATGTTCTCATTACTTTTTACAAATACAAACAATGCCTTATGCATGTTGTGAGCAATTACTGAAGTTTTATGTTTAAGTTTAGCCTTTATTTTAAATTAATATGTGTTGTTAAAATATAACATTATTTTTTCTATTAATATATGTATTTTAATTTACAGGAAAACATCTTTATGTATGGAGGCAGAATTGAAACAAATGATGGCAATGTCACAGATGAATTATGGGTTTTTAACATACATAGTCAGTCATGGAGTACAAAAACTCCTACTGTTCTTGGACATGGTCAGCAGTATGCTGTGGAGGGACATTCAGCACATATTATGGAGTTGGATAGTAGAGATGTTGTCATGATCATAATATTTGGATATTCTGCAATATATGGTTATACAAGCAGCATACAGGAATACCATATCTGTGAGTTACTTAAAAATTGTAATTTCTTTATTGATTGGGAATGTTTTTATCTTTAATAAAATCTTCATATGAATTTAGTCAAAATGGTGAGTTATTTGAGATTGAAATTATGAGCTGAGAATTAATAATTTTTAATATAAGCTTTTTTGATTATGTTAGATTTTATCATTTACTTTTTAAGCTTTTAAACCAAATGAGGGGAAATATTACATATTAGCTTCATTTTCCAAGATTTGTGAAATTTTTAAAAAAATGTGAAATTCCAGTAGGTGGTGCTGTTTCTTTGGATTTTACTTACAAACCAAGGACTGAAACTAACCCAGTCTCTTTACTATGCATTGCATGATTTCAGGGTTTTTCATTTTTTAGCTTTGTATTTCTAATCTTATTGCTATATCATTATGAGTGTATTACTTCTTGAAAGAAAACTTCTCAAGGATAGTCTGTTGGCTTCTATAAGAGATTGTTATCTGTTACGTGAAGATGAAGGTCACTAGGGTAATCTACATGTGATTTTCTGTACTATGTGTTTACTCCTTTTTTTTTTGGTACTTAATTTTTTTTTGAATTGTTTATAACATTTCAAAACAGTGATAACCTTTTTATTGTTTTTGGTTTGTTTACAAATATATACCCTATGGTGGTTACTCAGATTCAAGAACATAACTCTTTTCTGGCTCTGGCCAGTATTGTGAACTCAAATTATTGGCTCTTTTGTGTACAGACAACTATATATACAACTATTTAGAGTCCTTGTGCAGTCTTAATGAGAAAACTCATTTGCAGACCACCATTAGCAAGAGAGTACTTGTGTACTCAGAGGAAGTACTCCACTATTTCCCTTGGCAGTCCTTTCAAGTGATGGCTGTTTTTGTTTACATATCCTCAGTACAGCTGGGTTGAAAGTGGGTTACATATCCCCTTTACTTCTTATTGCCATTTCCACTCTATTCTCAGTCCCTTCTCCTTTAAATTGCCTGGCTTTGATTCTTACATCATCAGAATATATCACCTATTATTTCACCTTTCTACACTCATCTTTTGCTCTCAGACGACTGTTATTTCTTGAGGAATTTAGCTTCTGGCTTACTGTCACTGTGTCCAGAATATATAAAGCAAATATATAAAACAAATATTTATGATGGAGATATGCATTTAAATACTTCTCCTACCTGGCCTGTCAATGCCTTCATCTACCAAAGATTTTGTTTTCCATCCTCCTTAAGCCACCCTCTCCATTGTTACGTTCTAGACCTTGTTATTCCAGTACAATGAGTTCCATAATTTCCATTTGAAATATCTTTTCAAGTTCCACTGATCCCTCCAGCTTACTGTTTCTAGTACCCACACTGTGACAATTCTTTGACCTTACCAGAGCCTTTAGTCTGTGGAGCCTATCAGTTTTTCCATGATCTTTCACTCTTTTTTGTCCATACTTCTAACTCTACCCAGCTTTAAATTTCATAATTACCATTCTCAAGTTGTTCCGTAATGATGTCTGGTACTTATCCAGCCATAAGTTTATAATTACTCATGTCATGTTGGCCCTTAATGATGTCTGGATCTTCTGCTAGCCTAGCTTGGTCTTTCTCCCAGCAATCCTGGATGACTATTTCATACCTTTTCCTTTCTCCTCAAGTTTCCAACACTTCCTTCTCTATCATCACGCTCAATTGATGACCTTAGTTCTTATATTACTGAGAAAATAGAAGTAAAAAGAAGAGAATGGCTATCGATGGGAACATATTGGAGGGTGATGGTTAATAAGCAATGCTGCGTTGAATAAACTTGCTTACATATGTTACTGTCATAACAGACTCATGATAATGTTGAGGTACATGTGTGGCTGAGTTATTCCAACTTTTGAGATGGGCCCAGGAGTTTTTAAGCAAAAGTTAAAGATTTTCTATGTAGAAAGGCAGTTTTGTTTTCTGATTTTGTTATTAAGTTTTGGTTTTATTTTAGTGCTCAGGAAATGTTGGTATTATTCCTACTTTTTAAATTTATTGAAACTTTCTTTGTGACTCAGTTTTCATAAATATATGATAGTACTTGACAAGAAGATAAGTTTCAATAATATCAGAGTATGGAGTTTGACAATATATAATTTATAAAATTGACTTTTTGATTATATTGTTTAGGCCTTCTATTACTGACTTAGTATTTTTTGTTCTTGATCTATCTTGCTGTGAAAGTTGAAGTAAAATTTTAAAGTGTTAGTCTGTTTTCCCTATTTCTCCTTATATATTCTGGAATTTATGTTCTATAGACATTGCTATTATAGATATTAATAACTGTTATGTGTTTATTATAAATTGTATTAATATTATAAAGTGATTTGTTTAATATTTTCTTGACCTGAATTCTACGTCATCTGTTACTAATATTATGGCCCTTGTTTTGTTGTTTTTGGTCAGTGTTTTCCTAGTATACCTTCACCCATCCCTTTATTATTATTATTATTCTTGTTTAGTGTTTCAGAATCACTTATTTAAAAATGTATTTTTTGCATACAGGAGAGAGTTCGATTTTGCTTTGTGATTCCTGGTTTTTTTGTAAATTTTCTTTACATGTCTTAAAGTCACTCTTGCCTTTTTTGTTGGTTTGTTTTAATTATAGCTCTTCTCACGTTTAGGGCACTCCTTCCCCTTACTTTGTTTTATTTTTTGTGAGGATGGGTGTAGTAAGTTTTGAGGAGATCTGCTACCACTGGTTTCCTCTATGCTACTTTTTTCTCATTGTCATGTCTGCATTTTTGTGGCTGCTTCTGCTTAGCTGTCTTGGGTTCACTTGATTTTTGTACATTAATACCTAATCTGGAGTTTGTGAGGAATTTTTGTTTTACCCTCCTAATTTCTCTGGAAATGTAATTTTCTTTTCCTTTCACTTAATCCTGTTTCCCCATGCTTTCCTTTTGTTTTACATTTCTTTTCCAGGGAGAATGGGGGAGATTCAGAACTAAACTATCACCATGTTTATCCTTGAAACCACAGGTTTTGACTTTTGAAATTTTAAAATGAGCACTTAACTTAATCTAAAGTTCAGCAGTACTCTTATTCTTGGATCAACCTCCAATTTATAGGATACTGTTTTCCACTGTTTTAATTAATTTTGTTTTGTTTCAAACACAAATGACATAATTATCGTTTTATAATATAAATAAATTAAAAGTAAACACTAAGTATATCATTCATTTATAGGGGTCTGCAAAAGGTATCTCTAAAGGGCCAGTTAGTAAATATATTAAGCTTTGTTGGTCCTACAGGCTCTGTCACAACTAATTAATTCTGCCTTGTAGCATGAAAGTTGCCATAGACAATACATAAACAAATGGGCATGGTTGTGTTCCAGTAAAAATTTATTTACAAAAACAGGTGGTGGGCTAGATTTAGCCTTTGGGCCTTCCTTTGCTTACCCCTGCTCTTTGAGGGAGAGAGTATGTTTCTGGGGCCCTCGTAACCCTGATCCAACTTAAATTAAAATTTGGCATATAGTTTTTTTGGACATTGTATACAGGGAAAATTCATTCCCGAGAGTAGCATGATATCTACTAAATGGCCCAAAGTTCCCAGGGGGAACGATTGTTTCCTCTATGTGAAACCAAGGCTGAAATAGATGCTATCTATTTGCCTCCACGGTGCATATTTTTAAAAACTCACTTTTTCATTGAGGATGTACATCTTCAGGGATCTTGACTTTTTATAGACACTGTACTCTAATCTTATACCTACACGGACCCACCTTCAATGCTGGCCATTAAAATGGAATCTCTTGGCCACCTGATTAGTATATGTCATCCTTACTGAATATAGTTTATAATTCACAGTTTGCCAAATATATTTCATGTGTTTTGTATTTTTATTTATTGAATGTTCATCCCATTCAGCCATGAGACATAATGGTGATTATGCTTTCCGAGGATGGCCAGGAAAACATGATGGGTTTATTCTAATCAACTATTAGTGGTAAATATTGATAATAGGTTGTTAGCTGATATATTAATCTGCTGGTAGGTTTTTGTTTGGTTTGGGATAATCTGATTACAGAATGCCAATTCTGTTTTAGATAGTTGAAACATTTTTTTATATTGAGTTTCTTTTGGCTTATTCTACAACCAAAATACTATGTCTAAATAAATTTATCAAAAGCAGGATATTTTTGGCTTGATTTTTGTCTTACTAACTGCATTACTTGTCAGGCATACTTAAGAATGTAGTGTAAGTTGAAAATGGGAAGCATACATGATTGATGAGTTTTATAAGAACAATAGATAAACTATGAGCAGCTTAACATTCTGTGAATTATTAAAGCACAAAGTAAAACCCAACAAAATTTTTTGTAAGATTATGTCTTAATAGAAAATTAATTTCTTATTTTACTTATTCCTAATTCGTTTTGAATTTGCTACTTCCACGTTGAAAGTATGTGGTGTCATAAAATAATCTATAGTACTTTCAAAGAAAAGAGTACAAAAGGATGGGTAAATACAGTTTAAACATGCTGTCAGAATAATTAAGTTCACTACAGAAAAGTGCTACTTTAGGGAATGATACTCTGTTAAGTAGGGCTGCTTTGAATATAAGTAATGGGGTAAGTTATCATCTTAGTTATAAGGTAAATGCTTGTTGTCTCCACAGAGAGTAGTTTTTTTGTGTGTGTGTTTTTCCCTTTTGTTCTTTTTGTGAGAACTTCTATCCTTTGATGCTAGTTTTAGCCTCTTCTTGACTGATTTTAATGGTATCAGCTACCCAAAGGTAGGTTGGATTTACTTTGAATATCTTTACATGTTTAAAGTTTCCAGAAAATTAGGAACATGAATTTTTTTTTGTTAAAAAAGATTATCTTTTTAACTGGTATTGTGGGGAAGGTAACTGAAAAGAAAGCTGAAAATATAGCAGGGCAATTCATGAAAACACCGTAGTTTACTAGATAAAAATTTATTATGAAATATATTCTGATAAAGGATATTGATCTCACCATTATGTAGACATTTTAAAAACAGATAAACTTTCACTTAACATACCTCAAAATGATCACTTATTCAACTTTTAATAACATTGCAAATAATTGTGAGATATTGCTGGTTCTATGCCAGCATTACGAAAGAGATTTTGTCATAATCTGATCTACAACAAAGAAACCATCTGATTTGTTTATCTTTAATTATCTTAGTTTGAGCATTACACAATAACATTAAAATAATCTAAGATACTTTAGAATATTTTGTAACTGTTGAGACTGTAGATATTATCAACAGCTGTTTATGGCATTGACATCACTGTTTCATGGTTTTTAGGGAATCTATTGAGCTAAGGAGTACTTCCAAACATTGAATTGAATTTGTGTCTTATAGGAGTACATTTCTGGTTCTATTTGATTCTAGGAACATGCAGTAATGGATATCAGCAAGTGGTGCATCAGGCATTTAGCCTTATCTTTGCAGTACTTACTTGTAGCACAGGGATACAGATAATAAACATAATACTCAGGTATATGATTTGTTGGTAGATAATAAATTTTTTAGAAATAGACCAAGTTAAGGCAATTGAAACTACTGGGGTTGGGAGGTAGCTGCATTTTAAAATAGGAAGGCCAAGATAGGCCTCAGTGAGAAAGTGAATTTTGAGCAAAGACTTGAAGGAATGAAGGAGTTTGTTGTGTGGATATCTGGGAAAATGGTATTCTTTGGAAGTGGGAATAGCTAGTACAAAAACTAAGGTAAGAACATGTATGGCATGTTTAAGGGGTGCTATGGAGTCTAGAGAAGAGAGAGAACAGGAGAATAAAACTTAAGAGACGAGATTAGAGAAGTAATAAGGAGCTAGGTCACAGGGTTTTTTTTATGTCCTTTGTCTTTCTTCTGAGTGAAATGGGGAAACGTTGCAAGATTTTGAACAGGGCAAATGAGATAATTTTTATATGAATTGCTTTGGCTGCATGTTATAAATAAACTTTATGGAAGAAAGAACAGAAAGAGGATAGTTAGGAAGCTGTTAACGGTAATCTGGGCCAAAAATGACAGTGAGAATTAGTCAGTTTGTTTGATTTTTTAAAGAAGTAGAGCCAATAGTATTTGCTGAGGGTTTGGGATGTAGAGTGTGAGAAGAGAGAGGAACCAAGGGTGATTCCAAAATTTTGGGCCTGAGCAGCTGGAAAGATGAAATTGCCATCAACTGACACGTAGAAGATTGTGAAGTGGGTTTGAGGCAGAGGTGTTTTTGAAGATCAAGAGTTCAGTTTGGACATGTTATATGTGAGAAATATATGTGAGATAGTCACTAGATGTCAAAGAGAAAATGTCAAGCAGACAGTTGGATGTATATACTGCTATAGGTACTTAAAAAATTATATTCTTTTTCTAAGAAGTTTGAGAGCAGGAATTCTACAGTATACCTCCTTGTGTGTATGCTTTCTAGTAAGATGCCGTATTCTTACTGGAGTCCTAGAGAGAAAGATTTGGCCTGAAGATGTAAATTTGGGAGTTCTTGGGCTATATATATGGCTACATATAAAGCCATGAGACTAGATCAGATCCCTAAGGAAGTGGGTGTAGATAAAAAGGAGAATACAAGGATTGAGCTCTAGGGTCCTGCAATAATAAGAGGTAGAGGAGAAAGGGAAGATAAGGAAGAGTATGGTGAAGTCTAAGCCAAGTGCAGAAAGAATACTAAGTGGGAAAATAATCAATGGAGCCACATTCTGCTGATGCATCAAGAACAGTGATTACTAAGGATTGATCATTGAATTTAGCACTGGTCAGTCATTGGTGATCTTGACAGGAACAGTTTCTGAGTAATGGTGGGATGAAAGTCTTACAATATTGGATTTAATAGGGAATGAGAGGAATAGAATTGGAAATGATGGGTGGAGCCAGCTCTTTCAAGGAAATGTATTTGAACAAGAAAGCACAAAGTGAACAGAAGCTGGCAAGAAATGTAGGATCCTTTACAGCTTATATTTTTACAGAAGCAGACAATGAGACAAGGATTTCAGTGAAAGAAATTTGTTTGGGAAAGTGTAGCTAACACTGTTAGGGGAGTTGAGAAGTAATACAAGGATGAGAAGGCAGCCATTAAAGGGTCCAGGCTTTAATTGACACATAATCTCTGAAATTTTCTTCTTTAATTGTTAACCCTGTCAGCTGATGTGTCCCATGGATTGTCTCTCCAAAACCCACCCATTCTTTACCTGAAGAGGTGTGTCATTCACTGTGGCTTGATTAATATGAAAATGTGTATAGATGTAAGACAACAGAATACTTAAGAAAATAGCTTGTGTGAAACACATACAAATAATATGGAAGGGAGTTCTTTTTTTTTTTTTTTTGAGACAGTCTGACTCTGTCGCAGAGGCTGGAATGCAGTGGATGATCTGCATGCTCACTGCAGCCTCTGCCTTGGGTTCAAGTGATCCTCCCACCTCAGCCTCCCGAGTAGCTGGAATTACAGACATGCACTACCACACCCAGCTATTTTTTGTATTTTTAGTAGAGATGGGGTTTCAACATGCCTCTTTTGAACTCATGAGCTCAAGTGATCTGCCTGCTTCAAACTCCCAAAGTGCTGGGATTATAGGCATGAACCACCGTGCCTAGCCAAGGAAGGGAACTTTTTTGTGAGAGCATCTTAGAGTACAACTTCTAAAAGTGATGTGTGGTTATCAAATGCTTAGGAGTGACAGTGACAACAAGCTTTATGTCAAAATTATTGGGAAAATAAGGAAAATGTGTAATTAAGAAATCAGCTTGCAGTAAAGGTTTCACATGCTTTTTTTGGTCACAAAGTAGATGTGCCTTCATAGTTGTATAATGATGAAAAGACTGTTAATCCACAGCTTTATTTACTGCATTTGTCATTTTCTGAAAGGGGTTTTATTTTCTTCTGAGCTTCTGTGTCTTTTTGTTTTTAAATGAATACGACACATGCTATGATTTGAATATGTCCCCTCCAAAATTCATGTTGAAACCTAATCTCCAATGTGGTAGTATTAAGAGATGGGGCTTTTGGGATGCAATTAAGCCATGACTGCTTTGCTGTCATGAATGGATTGGTGCCTTACAAAAAGTGCTGGAGGAAGCTAGCTAGGCCCTTTTTGCCTTTCATCCTTCCGCCATGTGAGGATACAGCATTCTTCCCCTCTGGAGGACGTAGCAAACAAGGCAACATCTTGAAGCAGAGTGCAGCTTTCAGCAGACACCAAACCTGCCAGCACCTTGATTTTGGAATTCCTAGTTTCCAGAACTGTTAGAAATAAATTTCTGTTGTTTATTAATTACATATATGCTGTTTTTTATAGGTACTCTTTTTAAAAAAATTTTCTTTTTCTAAGAAGTTTTAGAGTGGGAATTCTGCAATATATCTCCTGTATGTATACTTTCCGGTAAAGGGCCATATATTAAATGGTTGATAAATATTTGTGGATGAATAAATAGGGTTTTCAGCACATGTTCCTTAAAAGTGTGAATCTATATTTCTTGACTTTGTTTTTATTATATTAACCAAATTATTTAAATTGTGTAGTATACATAATTATTCTTCTTCTAGTGGTGACTCATAATGTGCTGTGCTTGATGCTCTTTATTTGTCTCTCCACATGCACCTTTTACTTTTTTCCATTCTGTTTCCATGCCTTCTGGCTTCCAGGTGGGCTCAGCCAGTGATGGTAGATCTGACAGTGGGAGATATGTGGGGTAGAGTTATTTTATTCTACCAACTTTCTCCCTGCTGGATAACTTTGGGTTAATTGTGTTGTTCTATTGAAGGCTGAACTGTCAGGTGTCTTTATATAGCTATTCTCTAGGAATTCTGGAAACCACTCCCTCCTCTTGCTTTTTTAAGCCAATGGGTGAAAAAGCCTTCCTGTTGTGGTAGGTCTCAGGATATTTCCCTGGCCATACCTTTATAAATAGCCCTTTATTAGATACTTTATAATTAATTATTTTGAGCATATTATTTGTATCCTCTCAGTACCCTGGCTGATATAATAGCTACTATTGGCTTTTTAGAGAGTCAAATATAACTTTTGACCAAAATGATCTTTCATATGTTCTTATTCTGGCGGTTGAGAGGAAGAAGTGTCTTGTGAGAGGATTTCACACTTTATTAGTGCTGAAAAATGTTGGCAGAAGTATAAACCTTTTAGAATAGCATGGAGTTAGGTCCTTCAGTCCATTTCTACTACACTTATTTTTGAATTTTTAAATTTTAATAGCATATGGTCATCTTTAATGTTGCATTTTCTCTTGATGTTAAAGATTGACATTTATCATCTTTCAAGAGTAGCGTTCTACTCTTGAAAGAGTAGAACCCGTTTATTTTAAGTAGCACTCTTATTTGTTTACTTCTTCCTGTTTATCAAAAAAAAAAAACTTTCTGTTGCATATTCTTTTAAATTTCTTTTTTGTATTATGCTGACTCAAACTCAACTTTCTTTGGTTATTATGCTATCATCGTAGAAGTAATCATGTCGTACTAGCAAAATACCCCCAAAGTGTATTTCACGGGAGGATATTTATTTTTTAAAAAGCTCATTTGCTGTATTCCTTTAAGTTTTCTCTTTAAAATCATGTTCATTTAAAAAAAATTGTTGAATTCTTGTTTTCAACTTCTCCATTATCTGAAATCCAGAAATTCTTATTGTATATTTGTTTTTAAAAATTGCTTTATCACATATACATATCATCTGGTTTGCTTGTTTTTGGCCTTTATAAAAAGGTCATATTTATGCCATTTTCTCAGGCTTTCTTTGATTTCATTTACCACTATTATTACCAAGATTCATCCATGTCATTATATATTGCTGCAGTTAACCTCATTGTATTTCTGTATTTCATTCATTGTGTAACTCTACCACAATTTATGTACTCATTTTCCTGTTTCTGAGCTTTTGGGTTTAGTACCTGCTAAAATTTCTCCACAATAGCAATTTTGGGACATATCCTGATAAACTACTGCATTTTGAGAGATAAAGAAAAATATCCTTAGGATTTTCCAGTAGAAGGATGAAATATCTTACAAGGGCAAGAGATTAGACAAGTATCAGATTTTTCAAAAGCAAATACAAATCAAGGCAACCATGGAACAAATTTTTCAAGACTTTAGAATTTAGGGGTTTTTTGTCTTGCCAAATTGTACCTCAGAGTGTCAAGGCTATCAAAAATAATTTTCCCCATAGAAGAACTCAGTTAATACTGTATATATGTGCCCTGACCTGAGAAATTAATATACTAGGGTAGAGGTGTGCAGATGTTTTTTTGATAAGGGTTCAGATGGTAAATAATTTAGGCATTGTACCCTACTCAATTCTGTTGAGTCTGGTGTCGCTACACAGTTCTTCCACTGAAACTGTATACAAACAGTATAAATTGCATAAAAGGGTTAATGTGGCTATGTCCAGTAAAAGTTGATTTATAGAAACAACTGGTGGAGTTAATGGGCTGTAATTTGCCAGTGCCTGTCCTGGAGAATGAGCTTCATCTAGTGAATAGATAAATGGGAACACTTCAGGTAAAAGACTGATGGAAAACCTTTCACATACTTAATTTTAGAGCTAAGACTAAAATAAGGGTGGGACTATAGGTAAACAACTAAGTGTGCAATGTTGCATGTTCTGTCCAAGTAGAAGTAATGCAGTTAAAAATGGGAGAAGGGAGAAGAAAGGGGAAATCCGAGAAAAGAACATAGACAGCGGCATATGTAATGGAAATTAAAAGATGCCATCCATTTAACGCTTGATATGCCATCAAGGTCTGTTGGACCCAATTTTAGTTTTTAGTTTGTTTTCTGAGCAGGCCTAACTATATGTGAAGACTATTATTTTATTTATTTATTTTTTTTTTCTTTATTTTTTTTTTTTTGAGACGGAGTTTCACTCATGTTACCCAGGCTGGA
>NW_022436953.1:18470412-18606461 GCF_009761245.1 Sapajus apella
TTTTAGTAGAGACGGGGTTTCACCATGTTGACCAGGATGGTCTCGATCTCTTGACCTCGTGATCCACCCGCCTCGGCCTCCCAAAGTGCTGGGATTACAGGCTTGAGCCACCGCGCCCGGCCAAAGACTATTATTTTATACATTTTATTCTTTCTTAGAATTCTTTCAAAGAACAAAGAGGACATTTACTTTTTTAAAAAAATCAGAATAAAATATTCTGTCTGTAATTACCAGATGGGTCTGTTGCATTCTTTTAAAAATTTAAGGTACACTGTGGAATTTAAATGTTGTCATTTTCTATGTTCTGAAGCATTTTGCTATTTATCATTTTAGGAATTAATTCATTACTTATCAATTAGTTCCAACTATGCTAAAAATTAACAATAAAACAGAAGGTTTTAAAAAGATGATGCCACAGTGAAAAAAACTGTCATCCTTCAATTTTATTATTGTAGTACCCAAAGTATTTTATTACCTTTAAAGAAGGCATACAAGAAGACAAAATACCATCATTGTAGCCCGCTTTTCGCTTTTGTTGAACATAGTTGAGAATTTAGAATTTTTCATTTTCTGCCCATACTGGTGAAAAGTTGAAAGATCTTTCACAATTATTAGACAAATAAGAAGACAAATGCAAAGAGACAGATAACAACACTGTAAACTCTGGTGACAGTGTAATTGATCATTTACACTAAATCTCAGACTATGGATCTTCAGGAAATGACGTACTAAACGAAATTTTTCAAACTCAAAGATTCGATGAATGAACAATACATTTTTATTTTTTATTATTTATATGCCCCAACACTTCTTTGGTACAAAAAGGTTTGCTATATTTAAGTTCTTTTTGGAATTTGCAAAAAGTAGTTTTTGACCCCTTTTTTCTTGTGTAAATTACTTATGACTATAAAGTAACCAAAAGAAACAATTAAACCATGATAAATGCTGATTACTATTGTTCTAGGTATATTGAGGATTAAAACTGACAGAACAGATAATAAAGTTTGGTAAGAAAGAAGAGAATTAAGGGCATTATGAAAGGCATATACACAAGGGAAAACACTGTAACAAAAATATTCACGTTCTTACAAACCAAAAGAAATAATACCAAAGAAACATCAAATAGAAAAAAAACTCATAAAAATGCCTTAGAATACATACAGTAATTATAACATAAACTTCTATGACAGAGTTGAGATTCAACATAGTATCAGTACATGGGAATGGGATTAACCTGCTTATTAAAAGCAAACATTTCAAATTGCCGCATAAAACAAAACCCAGCTCTGTGCTTTATACAGGAGACATTGAAAACATGTTGATTTAGAAACAATGAAAATATAGGAAAAGAGATTTCATAGGTGAATGATTATAGTAAGACAGTAGGGAATATCAAAACATTATATGAGACAGGAATACCTCACAAGTACTAAACCCCACAATTCACCACAATGATATTATATATGTTAGAAGGATATTATCTATACACCAGACAACCCAGCAACCACCTATAGAAAACAGAAGCCACAGGCAATGAAGAGAAATAACGTCACTTCAGTACAAACAGGTCAGTCATTGTTAATACATGACAGGATAAAAAATAAGAAAATATCTAAAAAAACCAAACAACATAACTAATGAAGTTAAGCATGTATATTGAACAATACAGCCTGATTAGACAAAATGTTGTCTTCTCAAGTGCACTTGGAAAACCCACAAAAATTTACTGAAAGTATATAAAAAATAGGAGTTTCCCAAAAATGGAAGTATTGAGAATAAACACCTGAATATTAAATAAAATCTTTCTATAGGGTGAATGGGGAAATAAAAGGAAAAATTACAGAATTTCTGAAAAATAGTGACAATAAAAGCAACATATAAAAATTTATGCAATACATTTAGAGCAGCTATCAAAAGTATATTTATAACATTAAACAACTATATTCATGGGAATGAAAATTAATGCACCACATTCCCAATTCAAAAAGCTAGAAAAAAGATAGCTAAACCAACAAAAAATAAACATAACTAGCTGAAATTAATGATTTAATAACAGAAAAATAGATCAATTTTCTCGGAAAAAAAAATAAAGAAGCCAACAGCTCATTTAATCAAGAAACAAGAGAGCAAGCACAAATACACAAAGACAAGGGAAGAATAATATTGATAGGATTTTAACAGACTATCTTGTACACCTGTGCAGTTAAATTTGAAAATGTTGAAGAAATGAATTATTTCATAGAAAATAGCAATTTTCCAAAACTGAACCCAGTAAATATAAAAAGGTTTATATAAAGCACTTTCCATAGAAAAAGTGGAGAAAGCTCTAGGCCTAGATGATACCACAGAGTAAATTTAGCAAAATCTTAAAAGCAGGATAATCTCAATGCTATGTAAATTTTTTCAGAGAATAAATAAGGAAGGAAAACTTCCAAATTTGTTTTATAAAGGAAGTACAACATTACCGCTTAAACCCAATACACAGAAATGGAAAATTTACAATCTGTATGATTAAAAATGAAATAAAACCTTTCACCTATAGTTGTGAATAAAGTATCAACACAAAATTCTAAACAAAGTGACCACTCCAACATATCAACTTTATTCTTTTCTTAATGTGTGTTGAGTTTTAATAATATATTTTGTAACAACTATCCTTGGATACTTGATCATATATCAAGTACTTAATAAAATACACATTAATAAATAAATATAATTATTAAGTGAGATATATAACCAGGCATCGAAAGATGATTATTATGAAATATATTAATAAAAATCATTATATTAGCAGGTCAAAGGAGAAAAGTGATACAGTTATTTCCATTGGTATTAAAAAATCATGTTTCTAATAAAAACACAAGAAAATAGCAATGGATGGCTACTGAATGAACACAATAAATATATATGTTTCAATCTCAAAGCTAGCATCTTATACTTAAGAAGGGAAATAAGCATTTCTATTGAGTTCAAGATCAAAGCAAGGATGCACACTATCTCCACTGCAAGGTTATATATATATATATTATTTATATATGCACACACACATAACTATATATAGCTATATATATAAACATATATACATATAACTATATATTATACACAACATATATAACTATATATACAACTATAACTATGAAGTAGTGATATATATGTACTACTTTTTGTGTAAGGGAAGTAAAATTTGGTTATGCATGCTTATTTAAGCAAAAATGAACACAGAAAATATAAACCAGAAAACAAATATGTTGGTTATTTACAAGGAGTGGTAGAGAATGGTATGGTAATAGGACATGAAAATATATTTACCTGTGTTTACTCTTTTAAAAAATAGTTTTGACTTTTAGAAACATTGATTTTTAGAAGCATATTAATCATTTACATATTGAACAATTAAATAAGTAAAGGACGAAAAAATTACAAAACAATGTAAGCTAAAACAAATGAACCTAACTATGTTTCAAATGAATAGGATAATCATTCTGAAAGGGGGTGAAAAGAAAGAATGTGAGCGATTTTTTTAACACAGTATTTGAACACAGTATATGCAGATGTGAGGAAGGACTGCAAAGAAATCTTTCAGGTTTGTTTTTTGAAGGTTTAGGTGAAGCAATTCTGAAATCATTTTAGGTATATTGTTAGACTGAAAAATTAGTAAATGTATTGTTTTCGGTAACCAAAGTTTTCCATGTGGAAGATGAGAGCTACAAATATGAAATGAGAAAGTCAAGGAAGAATCCTGCCCTCGATGGATTGCAGTTGGAGGTACCAATTTGAATTTATGGTTACCTAGATAAATAAAAACATATATGTAGATACACAAATAGATAGATAGATACATGGATATAGATACAGACATAGATGTAGATTCTTCTGAAAGGGCCCAGAAGCTAAAACACCCTAATAGTAGTGAGCACACTGAGTCATACCATATTCCCCAATATGGTATGTAATATTTCCTATGGAAAGGAAGCAGGGCTCCTTGGAGAACTTGCTGATTGTATGACTGTGACAGGGAAGATAAAGATGGGCCGAGTACATCTTATATCAAATTAAGGAAGCACTCAAGAAAATGATGAGTCATGTCAGAAGAACACAGGCATCACCTTCTGGGGGATCCTATTGGTAAAACATGGGAGAATTTGAGCATTAAAATAATCTAGGAGGGAAATACATTAAAAACTATTAAAAAGATAGGAATGCAGAAGCTTACACTGATAGTAGACAGTTATAAATACAGAAGAAGGGAAGCATCAACATAGAATGCAGAGTGTCATAGCTGGAGTTGAAAAATCATTTTGCACAAATTATAGTAAAATTGGTATGGGAAAGAATCATCAATGGATGTTAAATCTTTGGGGGTGGGTATGAAGTTTTTTTTTTTTTTTATGAGATGTACATGGCATTTAAGTCTTCCCTACAGATTACTTAAAAGGTGCAGAAGAAAAATCATAACTACAAAGTAGAGAAACCTGTTAATAACTTGTCTGAGTGATTGAAATTAACATCATAAACTAAGGAGAATTGGACACTGTATGCCTTTGCATATGATACCTACAGAAAGAGACATTACATATGGTAGAGTTCTGCAAACCAGTTCTGTAAAAGTTCAAATAGTAAATATTTTGGGCTTTGTGGACTATGCAGTCTCTGTCTCATCTACTCAATTCTGCCAATTCTGCCATTATAGGGTGAAAGCAAGCCATAGATAATAAGTAAGTGAGTGAACAGAATGAAGAGACTTTCTATGGAAAGGGGGAAATATTCGCAAATCATACGCCTGATAAGAAGTTAATATCCAAAATATAGAAACAACAAAATAAAACAATCTGATTAAAAAATGCACAAAGGATCTAAGTAGACATTTCTCAAAGAAGTCATACAAATGATAAGAAACGCTGGCAAGGATGTGGAGAAAAGCGAGCCCTCAGACATTGTTGGTGGGAATGTAAATTAGTACAACTATGGAGAACAATTTTGAGGTTCCTCCAAAAACTAAAAATAGAGTTACCAAATGACCCAGCAATCCCACTGCTAGCTATATACCCCAAATAAAGAAGATCGTAGTGAAGAGATATCTGCACTCCCATGTTTATTGCAGAACTATTCATAGACAAGATTTGGAAGCAACGAGTGTCCATCAACAGAGGAATGGATAAAAAAAAAATGGTACATATATACAATGGAGTACCATTCAGCCATAAAAAAGAATGCAACCCTGTCATTTGCAATGGGTGGAACAGGAGATCATTAAGTGAAATAAGCCAGGCACAGAAAGACAAATTGTATGTTCTCAATTATTTGTGGGTGATAAAAATAAAAAATTCATGGAGATAGTAGAATGCCGGTTACTAGAGGCTGGGATGGGTCGTTGGTGGGGATGTGAGGATGATTAATGGGGCAAAAAATATATATAGAATGAGTAAGATCTAGTATTTGATAGCACAACAGTGACTATTGTCAACAACAATTTAATGTTCACTTAAAAAATACAATAGAATTGGATTGTTTGTAACAGAAAGGAATAAATGTTTGATGTGATTATTATGTATTGTATGTTTGTTTCAAAGTATCTCATGTAATCCTTAAATGTATGCATCTATGTAATCACAAAAAAAATAAAGTTTATAAAGTGAGACATACAAATTGCCAACAGGTATATGAAAAAATGCTGAATATTACCAGTTATCAGGGAAATGGAAATTAAAACTTAAATGATCTATGATCTATCACCTTACACCTGTTAGAATGGCCATAAAAAAGACAAAAGATAATAAGTATTGGTGAGGATGTGGAAAACAGGGAGTCCTTGTACACTGTTGTGGAAATAAATGTGTGTGTGTGTCTGTGTGTGTGTGTGTTTTACAAAAATGAGCAGCAGAGTAGCTTTGACCCTACAGGACATAGGTTACCAACCTCTAGCTTACAGTAGTCTGACTAGGAATGCATGAAGCAATATTAGACAAACGTCAAAGAAAGAATATGCCATTTAAAAAGAGGGATGGATGGCTTTATTCTTCAAAAATGTCCATGTTATGGGTGACAAAAAAGGTTGAAAAATTGTTCCAGATTAAAGGAAGCTAATGAGACATGATAACTAGTTGTTGACAATTTGGTGCACAAAAGGTAACAACAAATGCGTGAGAACTGGTGATTCCAGACTCGAGTCTATGCTGGATGAAAAATTTAGAAATTCTATGAAGGACATTATTGACTCAGTTCACAAAATTTGCATTTATAGGAAGCATTGTACAAATATTAAATTTCTTAAAGTTGATAACTTCAGTATGGTTATGTATAATAGAAAGAAGGTGCTTGTTCTTAAGAAATACACACCAGGCCGGGTATGGTGGCTCACGCCTGTAATCCCAGCACTTTGGGAGGCCGAGGCGAGTCACTCACCTGAGGTGAGGAGTTCAGGACCAGCCTGGCCAACATGACAAAACCCCATCTCTATTAAAAAATACAAAAATCAGCTGAGTGCAGTAGCAGGCACCTGTAATCCTAGCTATTTGGGAGGCTGAGGCAGGAGAATCGCTTGAACGTGGGAATTGGAGGTTGCAGTGAGCTGAGAATGTGCCATTGCATTCCAGCCTGGGACACAGCAAAACTCCACCTCAAAAAAAGAAAAAAACAAAGAAATACACATCAAAGTATTTAGGGGCAATAAGAATGAGGTATACAAATGAGGGAGAGAGAGAGAGAGAGAGAAAGAGAGAGAGAGAGAGAGAGAGAGAGAGAGAAGGAGGAAGGGAGAGGGAGAAATCTAATGATAAAACAATCAGGAAAGATGAAAATTAGGGAATCTGAGTGAGAGGTATATGTGTATGGGGAATTCTTTGGCTATTCTTGCACCTTTGAAATTATTTGCAATAAAATGCAAAAATAGATGAGAAGAAACAGACATACGTTTTTTCAAATTTGGTTATGTGGAATATATATTTCACTGAAGATTATAAGAATTCCCTTGAACTTGCTGTGGCAGTAAAGGAAATGTCAGTTTGTCCTTTTTTTGTTAGAATTATGGCTTTTAGGGAGTCTACAAATCTCAGAGGGGAATTACGTGGATGGTTTTACTAACTTGGACCATAAAGCTCTCCCGTGTTAGTCCTAAGGGAAATTTATTTCACTTTAGGTTAGCAATACCTCATAAACTTTCTAAGAATATTAATGTCAGTCTCAAGGTGAGTATAATATTAATATTTTGCTTTAGTATTTTTCATGCTTTAAGAATTTTGGAGGTTTGTTTGGGAAGCCATTATTAATGTCATTTAATTTTAACTTTTTTTCCTTTTGATCTAAAAATCATTAGTTTTTTTAAGAGGTTTTTTTTTTTGTTAAATTTAGTGATACTATGTGACTTTCTCTTCTGCTTTCAATATCACATTTTTAAAAATTTCGTGGTGAATTTTAAGTGTAAATTGGACATTGATTTTTAGCACACTGGTGTCTGAAAGTATAGATCCATAAAACAGATGTATTAGGTTGTGAGAATTAGGAACTTTTAATAGAAATCTCCAATGTAAAACCAATTCAATCATAGGAATCACAAAAAGCAAAATTTTATTGTGTATTACAATTAGGTTTGGCATTTGTGGAGTTTCATTTGTGCAGACCTTCTTACGAATAATTAGGTAAAATAAAACAGTATCAAGATAATGAGTAAAATACAGTTATGCCATGCTTAATATTTTAATTAATGACAGACTGAATATATGATGGAGGTCTCATAAGATTATACTGGAACTAAAAAATTCCTATCCCTTGAGATGTAGCTGTGAAAATGTCATAGTGCAAGCCATTACTCATGTGTTTGTGGTGATGCTGGTGTAAACAAACCTACTTCACTGCCAGTCGTATAGTATGGCACATATAATTATGTATAGTACATAATACTTGATGCTGATAATAACTATGTTACTCCTTTATGTGTTTATTATAGTTTTTATTGTTATTTTAGAGTGTACTTCTTCTACTTAGAAGAAAAAAAAATAACTGTAAAATAGCCTTAGGCAGGAGGTATTCCTGAAGAAGGCATTATTATCATAGGAGATGAGAGCTCCATGCATATGAATGCCCCTAAAGATCTTCCAGTGGGACAAGATATGGAGGTGGAAGACAGTGATATTGATGATCCTTCTTTGTGTAGGCCTAGGCTAATGTGTGTGTTTGTGTCTTTGTTTTTAGCAAAAAATTTTAAAAAGTGAAATAAAACATTAAAAAATAGGGAAAAGCTTATATAATAAGGATATAAGGAAAAATATTTTTTAACAGCTGTAAATTATATTTGTGTTTTAGGCTGTTATTACAGAAGGATCAAAAAGTTAAAAAATCAAAAAATTTATAGGTAAATCTTTACAGTAAGCTGTGGTTACTTTATTATTGATGGAAGAAAAATATTTTAAAATAAATTTAGTGTTGCCTAAGTATATAGTGCTTATAAATTCTACAGTAGTATACAGAATGTCCTAGGCCTTTACATTCACTCACCACTTACTCATTGACTCATCCAGAACAACTTCCAGTCCTGCAAGCTTCATTCATGGTAAGTGTCCTATACTGGTATACCAGTTTTAATTTTTTTTATACCGCACTTTCAGTATACCTTTTCTATCTGTTTATATACATAAATACCATTGGGTTCTAATTACCTACAGTATTCAATACAGTAACATGCTATATAGTTTTTCATTCAGGAGCAATAGGCTATACCACACAGCCTAAGTATGTAGTAGGCTATACCATTTAGGTTTGTGTAAGTATACCCTATGATGTTCACACAGTGATGAAATTGCCTAACAGTGCATTTCTCTGAATGTATCCTCATAGTTAAGGAAGACATGGCTGTATCATTTTAGCAAACTGCTTTGTCAGGGTGACAAAGGCTCCTGTTAAAATTGTATACATTTTAATTTTTTTAACTTACTAAATGTTGGCCAGGCGCAGTGGCTCATGCCTGGAATCCCAGAACTTTGGGAGGTGGAGGTGGGCAGATCATGAGGTCAGGAGTTCAAGACCAGACTGGCCAACCTGGTCAAACCCCCATCTCTACTAAAAAAATACAAAAATTAGCTGGACATGATGGCTTGTGCCTGTAATCCCAGCTACTTGGGAGGCTGAGGTAGGAGAATTGCTTGAATCAGGAACCGGGAGGCAGAGGTTGCAGTGAGCTGAGATCTTGCCAATGCACTCCAGCCTGGGATACAGAGTGAGACTCCATTTCAAAAAAAAAAAAAAAAAAAAGAAAACTTACTAAATATTTTAGAAAGTATCACAATAAAAGACTTCAGTTTTGCTAAGTGAATTATTAAACAATATGCATTTAAACTAGGAACTACAAAAATATTATACATATCTTTGAAAATTTGCATTGACTATATTAAAAAGTTTTAGTAGATATGCATTCGAATTCAGAAAATTCTTATTTTTTTTGTATTTGCTTAATATTCTTTCATTGATGGATGTATCACTGCCTTAAAAGGCAGCCATTCTATTATTTTATATATTTTAAGCATTTTATTTATTTGGAAGAAATATGCATTCCCTGTAATTTGTACTTCTTTTAAAACATTTTTATATTTGATTATTGTGGCTATATAATAGTTGTATATGTTTATGAGGTACATGTGATGTTTTGCTACAGGCATATGTGTAATGATCAAATTAGGGTATTTGGGATATCCAGCACTTCAAGTCTAAGAACCGTGACAAAAGGTTAGACAAATTGCCTACTAGAATAACCAGTTTAGAAAAGAACATAAATGACCTGATGGAGCTGAAAAACACAGCATAAGAACTTTGTGAAGCATACACAAGTATCAGTGGCTGAATCGATCAAGCCAAAGAAAGGATATCAGAGATTGGAGATCAACTTGATGAAATCAAGCATGAAGACAGGATTAGAGAAAAAAGAGTGAAAAGAAATGAACAAATCCTCCAAGAAATATGGGACTATGTGAAAAGACCACATCTATGTTTGATTGGTGTACCTAAAAGTGATAGGGAGAATGGAACCAATTTGGAAAACTCTTCAGGATATTATCCAGGAGAACTTCCCCAACCTAGCAAGGCAGGCCAACATTCAAATTTGGGAAATACAGAGAATACCACAAAGATACTCCTTGAGAATAACAACCCCGAGACACATAATCATCAGATTCACCAAGATTAAAATGAAGGAAAAAATGTTAAAGGCAGCCAGAGAGAAAGGCAGGGTTACCCACAAAGGGAAGCCCATCAGACTAACAGTGGACCTCTTGGCAGAAACCCTACAAGCCAGAAGAGAGTGGAGCCAATATTCTACATTCTTAAAGAAAAGAATTTTGAACCCAGAATTTCATATCTAGTCAAACTAAGCTTCACAAGTGAAGGAGAAATAAAATCCTTTACAGACAAGCAAATGCTGAGAGATTTTGTCACCACCAGGCCTGCCTTACGAGAGCTCCTGATGGAAGCACTAAACATGGAAAGTAACAACCAGTACCAGCCACTGCAAAAACACACCAAATTGTAAAGGTCATCAACACTATGAAGAAACCGCATCAACGAATGGGCAAAATAACCAGCTAGTATCATAATGACAGGATCAAATTCACACATAACAATATTAACCTTAAATGTAAGTGGGCTAGATGCCCCTGTTAAAAGACACAGACTGGCAAACTGGATAAAAAGTCAAGACCATCGGTGTGCTGTATTCAGGAAACCCATTACATGTGCAAAGACACAGATAGGCACAAAATAAAGGGATGGAGGAATATTTACCAAGTGAACAGAAGGCAAAAAAAAAAAAAAAAAAAAAAAAAGCAGGGTTTGCAATCCTAGTCTAGACTTTAACAAAGATCAAAACAGACAAAGAAGGGCATTTCATAATAGTAAAGGGATCAATGTAACAAGAAGAGCTAACTCTCTTAAATGTATATGCACTCAATACAGGAGCACCTGGATCCTCAAAGCAAGTCCTTGGAGACCTACAAAGAGACTTAGACTCCCATACAGTAATAGTGGGAGACTTTAACACCCCACTGTCAACATTAGACAGGTAAACGAGACAGAAAATTAACAAGGATATCCAGGACTTGAACGCAGCTTTGGATCAAGCAGACCTAACAGATGTCTACAGAACTCTCCACCCCAAATCAACAGAACATACATTCTTCTCAGCACAACATCACACCTACTCTAAAATTGACCACATAATTGGAAGTAAAACACTCCTCAGCAAATGCAAAAGTACGGAAGTGATAACAGTCTCTCAGACAACAGTGCAATCAAATTAGAACTCAGGGTTGTACTAATTTATATTTTCACCAGCAGCATATGAGGATTCTCCTTTCTCCACATCTTCACCAGCATTATTGCCTGTCTCTTGGATAAAAGCCATTGTAACTGGAGTGAGATGATATCTCATTACAATTTTGATTTGTATTTTTCTGATGATTAGTGAGTATTTTTTCATATACCTGATTGTCATTTGTATGTTGAAAGGTTAGGCTTTGTGTCTCCACCCAAATCTCATCTTGAATTATAATCCCCATGGTCTCCACAATCCCTACTTACCAAGGTAGAGACCAGGTAGAGCTAATTTCATTGTGGGCTCCATTTCCCCCATGTTGTTCTCATTATAGTGAGTGAGTTCTCATGAGATCTGATGGTTTTATAAGTATTTAGTAGTTCCTCCTGTGTTCATTATCCTTCCTGCCACCTTTTGAAGAAGGTGCCTGCTTCCCCTTCACCTTCTGCCATAATTGCAAGTTTCCTGAGGCTTCCCCACCATGCTGAACTGTGAGTCAATTATACCTCTTTCCTTTATAAATTACTGTCTTGGGAAGTTCTTTATAGCAGTGTGAAAATGAGCTAATACATATGTTTTCTTTTGAGAAAAATTATATTCAGATATTTTGCCCATTTAAAAATAAGATTTTTTTTTCCTTTTTAGTTGTTTGATATCCTTGTATATTCTGGTTATTAATCCTTTGTCAGATGGGTGCTTTGAAAATATTTTCTCTCATTCCATGGGTTGTCTCTTCTCTTTGTTGATTGTTTCTTTTGCTGTGCAGAAGGTTTTTTAGCTTGATGTGATGTATTTGCCCATTTTTTGCTTTGGTTGCCTGTGCTTTTGAGGTTCTACTCAAGAAATCTTTGCCTAGACCAATGTCCTGGAGTGTTTCTCCAGTGTTTCCTTCTAGTATTTTCATAGTTTCATGTGTTAGATGTAAGCCTTTAATCAATTTTGATTTTATTTTTGTATATGGTAAGATATAGGGATCTAGTTTCATTCCTCTGCATATGGATATCCAGTTTTCCCAGAACCATTTATTGAGGAGACTGTCCTTTCCCCAATGTATGTTCTTGGCAACCTCATAAAAAATGAGTTGACCGTAAATGTGTGAATCTATTTCTGGAGTATCTATTCTGTCCTATTGGTCTATATTTCTGTTTTTATGCCAGTACAATGCTGCTTGGATTACTATAGCTTTGTAATATAATTCCAAGTCAAGTAATGTGATGCCTCCTGCTTTGTTCTTTTTGCTCAGGATGGCTTTGGCTATTCTGAGTCTTTTGTGGTTCCATATAAATTTTAGGATTATTCTTTCTATTTCTGTGAAAAATGTCATTGGTATTTTGATAGGCATTATGTTTAATCTGTAGACCCTTTGGGTATTTTGGATATTTTAACAATATTTTTTTAAATCCATGAACATGGGATCTTTCCATTTTTTGTGTGCTCTTCAATTTTTTCATCAGCGTCTTATAATTTTAATTGTGGAGATCTTTCACTTCTTTGGTTAAGTTAATTCCCAGACATTTTATTTTACGTGTAGCTATTTTAAATGAGATTCTTGTTATTTTTTGTTTCTTTTTCAGATTGTTCACTGTTGCCATATCGGAATGCTACTGTTTTTCTTTGTGTCTTGATTTTGTATCCCTACAATATTACTGAATATGCTTACCAGTTCCAATAGTTTTTGGAGTCTTTAGATTTTCTAAATATAAGATCATATCTATAAGCAAGGAAAACCTTGATTTCTTCCTTTTTAATTAGGATGCCTTTTATTTCTTTCTCTTGTCTAATTGCTGTAGCTAGAACTTCTAGTACTATCTTGAATAAAAGTGGTGAAAGGATCCTGTCATGTTTCAGATCTTAGAGGAGAGGCTTTCAGTTTGTCTCCATTTAGTATGATACTAGCTGTGGGTTTGTTGTATATGGCTTTTAAACTTTTGAAGTATGTTTCTTCTGTACCCAGTTTTTTAGTTTTTATAATGAAGGGATTTTGAATTTTATTGAATGCATTTTTGGCATCAGTTGAAATGATTGTATGATTTTTTGCTCTTCACTCTGTTGATACCATTAGGGACTAGGCTTTTCTTTGATGGGAGACATTTCATCACTGGTTCTATCTTGCTCTGTGTTACTGGCCTACTCAGGTTTTGAATTTCTTCATTGTTTAATCTTGGTATGTTGCAAATAATTTATCTGTTTCTTTTATGTTTTACAGTTTATTGGCACTCTGTCTCCTAATAGTCTCTAATGATTCTTTGAATTTCTGTGGTATCCCTTGTAATATCTCCTTTTTCATCTCTGATTTTATTTATTTAGGTTTTGTCTCTTTTTTCTTTGACTGATACTGATTTATCAATATTATTTATCTTTTAACAAAACTTTTAATTTCATTGACCTTATGTATTTTTTTAAATTCTTGATTTAATTTCTGCTCTGATCTTTATTATTTAATTTCTTCTACTAATTTTGGGTTTGGTGTGCTCTTGCTTTTTGAGTTCTTTAAGATGTAGCTGTAGATTGTTTATTTGAAGGTTTTCTATTTTTTTAATGTAGCATTTATTGCCATAAACTTTCTTCTTAGTACTGGTTTTGCTGTATTCCTTAGGTTTTGATATGTTTGTTTCCATTTTCAATCGTTTCAGGAAATTTTAAAATTTTCTTCTGAATTTCTTCATTGACCCAAGTGGGTTTTCAGAAGCATATTGTTTAATTTCCATGAGTTTGTATAGTTTTCAAAGTTCCTCTTGCTATTTCTACTTTTATTCTGTTGTGGTCAGAAAAGATACTTAATGTGATTTAAATTGTTTAGAATTTTTGAGACATGTTTTGTGTCCTAATAAATGGTCTATCTTGAAGAATATTCTATGTGCTGAGGAGAAGAATGTGTATTCTGTAGCTATTAGATGAAATGGCCTGTAAATGTTCCTTTGGTCTGTAGTGCAGATTAAGGTCTGATGTTTCTTTGTTGATTTTCTGTCTGGATGATCTATCGAATCCTGAAAATGTGCGGAAGTCTCAATATATTATTGTTTTGGGGTTTGTCTTTCTTTTTAGCGCTAATAATATTTTCTTTATATTTTTGGTGCTCCAATGTTGGGTGCATATGGATTTACAAGTGTTATATCCTCTTGCTGAAGAGACTCTTTTATCATGTGCAGTAACCTTGTCTCTTTTTACAGTGTTTTTGTCTCGAAATCTATTTATGTGATATAAGTATAGCTGCTGCTTCTTGCTTTTTTTTTTTGTTTGTTTCCACTGGCATGGAATATCTTTTTTCATTCCTTTATTTTAGATCTGTGTGTCTTTATGGGTGAAGTGTTTCTTCTAGGCAGCATGTAGTTGGGTCTTATATTTTTATCCATTCTTCTACCCTATGTCTTTTGCTTGGAGAATTTAGTCCATTTACACTCAATATTATTATTGATAGGTAAGGATTTACTGCCATTTTGTTGTTTGTTTTCTGGTCATTTTGTTGGTCTTTTTTCCTTCTGTCTTTCTTTGTTTTTATAATTTCTTGCCTTTTATTTTTTGTATATCTGTTTTAGGTTTTTGTTTTGTTTTGAGGCTTGCAAATAAAATCTTTAAACCAGTTATTTTAAGCTGATGACAAGTTAATTCTGACTGCAAGGAAAAGAAAAAACGAAACAAGCAAAAAACTAAAAAACCTCGATACTTTACATTCTCTTTGGCTTTTTACTTTTTATTGTCTATCTATCTTTTTATACAGTCTATCTCTTAAAATGTTGTAATAATTATTATTTTTGATTGGTTTGTTTTTTAGTTTTTCTACTACAAATATGAGTGCTTTATGTACCTCAGTTATAGTATTAGAGTATTCTGTGTTTGTTTGTATACTTAACATTGCCAGTGAGTTTTATACCTTTAGATGATTTCTTGTTTGTTAATATCCTCTTCTTTCACATTGAAGAACTCCCTTTAACATTTCTTGTAAGACAGATACGGTGTTGATGAAATCCCTTGTTTTCTATTTTTCTGGGGAAGTATTTCTCCTTTATGTTTGAAGAATAATTTTGCTGGATATATATAACATTCTAGGTTGGACGTTTTCTTTCCTTCAGCACTTTGAAAACGTCATCCCACTCTTCTGGCCTATAAGGTTTCCACTGAGAAGTCTGCTGCCAGATCTGTCAGGGATTATTTATATGTTATTTTCTTCTTTTCTCTGCTGCTTTTAGGATCTGTTCCTTATCCTTGACCTTTGAGAGCCTGAATATTATATATCTTGAAGTGGTCTTATTTGAAGTATCTGTTGGTGTTTTATAACCTTTTTGTATCTGGATATTTACATCTTTTTACATGTTTGGAAAGTTCTGTTATTATTTCTTTCAATGAACTTTCTAGCTCAATCTTTATTTCCATGTACTCATTAAGGCCAGTAACTCTTTAGGATAACTTTTCATCTCTTTATAAACCAGAAGTTGTAAATTTTGATGAATTACAGTATATTATTATATTTAAAAATGTCTGCACTTTTTGTATTCTATCTAAAAGACCTTGTCAAGCTCAAGGTCATAAAGATTTTTCTCTTATGTTTTCTAGTAGATGTTTTATAATTTTGGCCTTTGTCCTCAGATATTTATGATCAATTTGAGTCATGTGAAGTAAGGGCTGAGATTTTTATAAAAATAGGTTCGGTCCAGTGGCTCACACCTATAATCTCAGCTGCTTAGGAGCCTGAGGTGGGAAGATTGTTTGAGCCTAAGAGTTCAAGGCTACAGTGAGCTATGATAGTGCCACTGCATTCTAGCCTGTCATTTAGAGAAAAGTGAGACCCTGTGCCTAAATGAATGAATGAATGAATAAATAAATATCCAATTGTTCCAAATTTTCCCATTGAATCACCTTGGTATCTGTGTTGAAAAATCAATAGGCCATATATGTGTAAACCAAATTTTGGACTCTATTCTGATCCATTGATGTATATTATGGTTATTCTAGTATCACACTCTTGATTATTGTAACTCTCTAAAATTGGCAATGTAAGTCTTTCATCTTTTTTTCCATTTTAAAAAGTTTTGAACTATTCATATTGCAATATAAAATTTAGAATCAGCTTGTCAATTTTTGAGAGAAGGCTGCAAGGATTTTAGTTGGAGTTGCATTGGATCTATAGAAGGGAAAATTGAGTCTTTAACAATATTGAGTCTTCTAATACATGGACATCATATGTCATTTCTTTATTTAGATCTTGTTTGTTTCAGCAGTATTTTATATTTTTCAATGAATAGGTATTGTACATAGTTTGCTAAATTTATTCCTAAATATTTCATATTTTGAAATATTACCTGAATGGTATTTAAAAATTAAATTTACAATAGCTGATTGCTAGTCTATGGAAAAATCATTCATTTTCAAATATTGGGTTGGTATCATGCAACCTTGCTAAACACATTTACTAATCCCTGTAGCCTGTTGGTAAACAACTTATTTACTACATAGGTGCACATACAGCATGGTAATGAACATTGTTTTACTCTTTCTTTTTCAACATGTATGTCTTTTACTAATTTTCTTTGCCTTGTACTATTAGTATCATTAGTTAACTACTGAGTAGAAGTAGTGAGAGCACATACTTCTGCCTTTTTCTTTATTTTAGTAGGGAAATATGCAGTGCTAGCAATGTGTTTAAGATGACTTTTATTAGGTT
This sequence comes from Sapajus apella, assembly GCF_009761245.1. Taxonomy (NCBI): domain Eukaryota; kingdom Metazoa; phylum Chordata; class Mammalia; order Primates; family Cebidae; genus Sapajus; species Sapajus apella. Next base: position 18,487,365 of record NW_022436953.1, read on the forward strand.
GAGGAAATTTACTTTTATTTCAGTTTGTTGAGTTTTTTTCATGAATAGTGTTACATTTCCTCAAAATAGTTTTTTTCACATCTTTTGAGAATGACTTTTGTTTTTAATTTTTCTGATTTTTAATATGGTGAATGATATTGATTGACTTTTACATGTTAAACTGCCATTGCATTCTTGGATAAAGCTTACTTGGTCATTATGTATTATCCTTTTCATATATTGCTGAATTGTATTTGCTAAAATCTTAAAGATTTCTATATCTATATTCATAAGAGGTATTAGCATATGCATTTTTCTTGTAATATCTTCATATGGTTTTGTAATCTGGCTAATGTTAAATGATTTAAAGAGTGTTTTATCTTTTTTAAGAGTTTGTATAGAATTGGTAATATTTCTATCTTAAATGTTTGATATAATTCATCGGGGAAACTATCTGTTCCAGGACTTCGTGAAAAAATTTTTAACTATGTATGTATTTTCTTTAATAGATGTAGGGATATCTTGATTCATCTTGTCACAAATGACAGGATGTTTTCCCTTTTTTAAGGTAAAATAAGATTGCATTGTGTATATATAGTTGGCCCGCGGTATACATAGGGAATTGGTTCCAGGACCCCTCTACCAAAGCCTGTACATATTCAGCTCCCACAGTCAGCATGGGGAAGCTACATGTAGGAAAAGTTGGCCCTTTCTGTATAGGAAAAGTTGGTTCTCCCTTAACACAAGTTTTGCATCCCACAAATATTGTATTTTCTATTTGCATTAGGTTGAAAGAATTTACATATAAGTGGGCCCACACATAAGTGGACTCATGAAGTTCAAACCCATGTTATTCAGGATCATCAATATGCCACATGTTCTTCATCTGTTCATTCCATTGTATGGACCCTTAGGTTGATTCCATATCTTGGCTATTGAGACTAATGTTATAAATGAACATGGGTATGAAGATATCTTTTTGATGTGCTGATTTCAGATTCTTTAGATATATACCTAGCAGTGAAATTGCTGGACCATACGGTAGTTCTACTTTTAATCTTTCGAGGAAACTTTATATTGTTTTCTATAATAGGTATACTTAGTTACATTCCCACCAACAGGGTACAAGGGTTCCCTTTTCTCCACATTCTTGCCAACACTTGTTATCTTTTGTCTTTTTGGATAATAACCATTTTAACAGATGTGAAATGACATATCATTTTGGTTTTTATTTGCATTTTTCTGATGGTGAGTAATGTTGAGCATTTTTCTGTATACTTATTGGGCATTTGCATATCTTCTTTTGCGAAATGTCCAGTCAGGTCCTTTCCCCATGTTTTAATTTGGTTATTTGTTTTCTTGCTTTTAAGTTCTCTGAGTTCCTTATATATTTTGGGTATTAATCCTTTAATAGGATCATTGCAAATGTATCATCGCATTTCATAGGTTATCTCTTCACTTTGTTGATTGTGTCCTTGCTATGCAGAAGCTTTGTAGTTTGATGTAATATCATTTGTCTACTTTTGCTTTTGTTATCTGTGCTTTTGGGGTCATATCCAAGAAATCTTTACCCAATGAATATCATTAACGTTTCCACTATGTCTTTTTCTAGTAGTTTTACCATTTCATGTCTTATCTTTAAAACTTTAATCTGTTTTTAGTTGATTTTTACATATGGTGTAAAACAGGGTCTGATTTTATTCTTCTGCATGTGGATATATCGTTTTCCCAGAATCATTAATTGAAGGGACTGTCTTTTTCCTGGTATGTGTCTCTAGGCATTTTCATCGAAAGTTAATTGACTATAAATATGTGAGTTTATTTTCAGGCTTCCTATTCTGTTCCACTGGTCTTGTGTTAGTACTATGCTGGTACAGTGTTGTTTTCATCACTATAGTTTTGTAGTGGATTTTGAAATCAACTAATGGGATGCCTCTAGATTTGTTCTTTTTGCTTAAGATTGCCTTAGCTTTTTGTGGTTTCATACTGATTTCAGAATTTTTTTTTAATTTTTGTGAAAAATGTCACTGAGATTATGGTAGGCATTGCTCTTAATCTGTAGATCACTTTGGGTAGTATGGACATTGTAACAATATTAATTTTTCCAATCTGTGAATGTGAGATCTTTCCATTTATTTGTGTCTTTTTCAATTTATTTCATCAATGTTTTATAGTTTTTATTGTACAGATTTTTCAACTCATTGGTTACATTTATTTCAAAGATTTTCAGTTTTTTTTAGTGAGCAATAAAAGGAAATGTTTCAATAGTTAAGCTTGATTAAACCTTGATTATATCTGCTTTTTATAAAAAAATATCCTGATATCCATGTAGATAATGTATTAGGGTTGGGATTAGGTATATGAATAGCAAGTGAGTTGTGGAGACTTCTTAGCAAGCTAAAGTAGTAGTCATTATGAGAGATTGTGGAAATTCAGCTATACTGGCATTAGTGGGAAAATGTAAACTTGTTAGTTTACTTTTTCAGTAAACTTTATTTTCAATAATTAACAGGACTAAAACATGAAAAAAAAATTGTTTGAATGCTTCTATTCTTTCTACATTAAAGCAAAGAGACATCTAGAAGTCATCTCTGTAGACAAATGAACAGTTACATTACTTGCTTTCTTCTGGATCAGTTTTGTGCTTAATTGCTGAGAGGGCACCATCAGGGAGGGAATTTAGACTAATGTTTGCATAAGATATTCAGTAGACCAGGGTATATTTTCCTATTTTAGCAAGAATAATGAACTAACCTAGTGATAAAAAAAATACCCATTAAAGTAAGATACAAAGAACAAATACAGTTCAGTTTTATCACATTTATTTCAGTTCTGATGCATTTGGATAATACCAAAAATTTGGAGTATAGCCACAGATTTTTAAAATTAAAGTTTTTTTTTTTTTGGTTACTTGTTTGGTTTATTAGAATCAGAATAACTTGGTCATTGTGGAAGTTTGAAATCGTATTTTACATATATAGCTACTCTGTTATTATAACTGGAGGCAAGGTTCAAATGCCCTAACAATGAGTCTTTTTTATTATAGCATCTGTAAGCATAAAAGTTTTCAAAAAAGTGGTAGTTCTCCACCAACAATTGTAAACAAGTGAGACTTCAAACCTACAGCAGTAATAGAGATTGGCGTTTGCCATGTAAGGTGCTGAAGGGAATCTTTTGAAGACATCTACCATAAATTCTTAGAGAAAAAAACTGTATGTCAGGTTCACAGTAAATAATAGCTCCCTTGTGTCTTAACTGTCTAACTGAATGCTTATGGAAAGGTAAGCTAAGAGAAAATCCCATGATCTGGTCATTTCTTGGTACATAATAAAGTATAATAGGTACTCTTCTTGAGCATTTAGTTTACTTTTGAGCCTCTTAGGATTCTTAAAAGTTTAAAACTAGATTGGGCCAACTTTTGTGTGTGTGTGTGTGTGTGTGTGTGTGTGTGTGTCTTGCTCTGTCACCCAGGCTAGAGTGTAGTGGCATGATCTTGGCTTACTGAAACCTTTGCCTCCTGAGGTCAGAAAATTCTTGTGCCGCAGCTTCCCGAGTAGCTGGGACTGCAGATGTGCACCACCATGCCTGGCTATTTTTTTTTTTTTTGGTAATTTTAAGAGTTTCACTATGTTGGCCAGGCTGGTCTTTTAACTCCTGGCCTCAAGTGATCCTCCTGTCTTGACCTCCCAAAGTGCTGGGATTACAGGAGTGAGCCACTGCACCCCATCTAGATTGATTCAAATTTAAAATTTATCTTATGATTGAAATTAATATATTACTAAATTAAAAATTATAAATAATGTAGTAAAGAATATATAGTCTTATTGGTAAATAGTATCTTGGAGATATAATCCTTGCTTAAATTTATTTTTAAGTATTTTATTTTAGTTTTTAATGTTGCAAATGGGATCTTTTCTGGTTTCTTTTTCAGATAGTTCATTGTTAGCATATAGAAATGCTACTGATTTTTGTATGTTTATTCGTATTCTGCAACTTTACTGAATTTATTATTTTTTTACAGATTTTTCGTGGAGACTTTAGTATTTTCTACATGTAATATTATGTAATCTGCAAACAGGCAGATTCTTCTTTCCAATTTGGATGTCTTTTATTTCTTTCTTTTGCCTAATTCCTCTGGCTAGGATTTCTTGTACTAAACAGAAGTGGTGGGAATGAGCATTCTTGTCTTGTTCTTAATGTTAGAGGAAAAGCCTTCAACTTTCCAACACTGTGGTGTTGAATGTGGGCTTGTCATACATGGCCTTTATTATATTGAGGTACATTCCTTTTATACCTAATTTGCTGAGAGTTTTTATTATGAAATGATGTTGAATTCTATCAAAAGCTTTTTCTGCATCTATTGAGATGATCATAGAGTTTTTGTCCTTCATTCTGTTATTGTGGTGTATCACATTAATTATTTTTGCATGTTAACTCATCATTGCTTCCTTGGGATAAATCCCATTTTATCACAATGAATGATTCTTTTACTGTGATCTTGATTTTTATTTGCTAGTATGTGTTGAGAATTTTTGCTCCAATATTTATCAGGGATATTGGCCTTTATTTTTTCTTTTCTTATAGTGTCATTGTCTGACTTTGGTATTAGGATAATGCTGGCCTCGTGAAATGAGTTTGGAAGTGTTCCCTCCTCTTATATTTTGTGGAAAATTTTGAAAAGGATTGTTCTTAATTATTTTTTAAATATTTGGCACAATTCATTAGTGAAGCTCATTTGCTCCTGGGCTTTCTTTGTTGGAAGGTTCTTGATTATTGATTCAAAAACTTTTGATTGGTAATTCAATCTTATAGTTGTAATGCTCTTTTAAGCTGACAACAACTTAACTTAGATCACATAAAATAACTCTACGCTTTTATGCCAACTCCACCTCTCATATTTTATGTTTTTGATGTCATGATTTATATATTTATTGAATATTCCTTAGCATATTATTATAGTTATTATTTTTAACACTTTTGTCTTTTAGCCTTTATACTACAGATAAAAGTGATTCACACATCACCATTACAGTATTAGAATATTTTGAATTGTGTCCTTACTTTTACTACTGAGTTTTATACTTTCATATGTTTTAGTCTCTTTGATAGCTGATAGGACTTTGCTTTTTTTTCTTTCAATGTGACAGATGCTGCCTTTTAATTGACTATTTTAGACAATTTATATTTAATGTAATTATCAATACGCTTGGGTTTAAACATGCTGTTTTGATTTTTGCCCTCTAATTATTCTGTTAGTTTCCTTTTCCTTTTACAATTTCATTTTTTCTCCTTTATTAACTTCTGGAATGTAATTGTTGATATATTTAAACTTAGGTCTACTATTTTATTATTCGGGTCTTTGTGTTTTCTTTTTTTAATTATTATTATACTTTAAGTTCTGGGATACATATGCAGATTGTGCAGGATTGTTACATAGGTATACACATGCCATGGTGGTTTGCTGCATCTGTCCCCCCTTCACCTACATTAAGTATTTCTCCTAATGTTATCCCTCCCCAATTCTCCCACCCCCTGCTATCCCTCCCCTAGTCCCCCCACCCTCCCAACAGGCCCTGTTGTGTGATGTTCCCCTCCCTGTGTCCATGTGTTCTCATTGTTCAACACCTACTTATGAGTGAGAACATGAGGTGTTTGGTTTTCTGTTCTTGCATCAGTTTGCTGAGAATGATGGTTTCCAGCTTCATACATGTCCCTGCAAAGGGTATGAACTCATCCTTTTTTATGGCTGCATAGTATTCCATAGTGTATATGTGCCACATTTTCTTTATCCAGTTTATCATTGATAGGCATTTGGGTTCCAAGTCTTTGCTATTGTAAACAGTGCCTCAATGACCATATGTGTGAATGTTTCTTTATAATGGAATGATTTATAATCCTTTGGGTATATACCCAGTAATGGGATTGCTGGGTCAAATGGTATTTCTGTTTCTAGATCCTTGAGGAATTGCCACACTGTCTTCCACAATGGTTGCACCAGTTTACACTCCCACCAACAGTGTAAAAGCGTTCCTATTTCTCCACATCCTCTTCAGCATCTGTTGTCTCCAGATTTTTTAATGATCGCCATTCTAACTGGCATAATATGGTATTTCAATGTGGTTTTGATTTGCATTTCTCTAATGACCAGTGGTGATGAACATATCCCTTCTATCTGAATAGCCTCATTTAGGATTTCTTTGGAGCAACTCTGCTGACTATATAGATTACCTGAGCTTTTCTGCATCTGAGAATGTCTTTATTTCACACTTACCCATGTAGGATATTTTTGTTGCATACAGAATTCTAAGTTATAGTTATTAGCCCTTCAAAAATGTCGGGCCACTTATTTCTGGCCTTTATGGCTTCTTATGATAAAACCATAGCCATTTAAATTGTTGTTCCCTTATATAATTTGTTATTTTTCTGTAGCAGCTTCCAAGATGTTTTCTTCATTTTTATTTTTCAACAGTTTAATTGTGATATGCTTGCCGTGGATTTTTTTGAAAATACCTTGTTTGTGGTTTGCTCAGCTTCATGAATCTGTAGGACTATTATTAACTACATCTTTTTGTTTCTTTTAAATGGTTGCTGTATTATTTACAATATACATCTTTAGTTTATCAGATACTACCTTTAATTAATGTTATATCACTTCATATATAGTGTCAGAACCTTAAAATAGTATACCTGATTTTTAAATTATTTCTTTTGAGCTAATATCATACCTATATATGTTATAAACAGCACAATAAATTGTTATAATGTTTCTTTTTAACAGTAAATTATCATTTTAGAGAGATAAAAATGAAGATGATTTGTATTTATCCACATATTAACCATCTCCTATACTCTTTATTCATCTGTATAAATCCAAATTCTATATAATATCTGGTATAATTTTCATTTAGTACAAGGAATTTTGTTGTCTTCTGTTGTAGGGCAAGTCTCTTAACTATTTTTCTTTTTGTCTGATGACTTTTTGTTTCATTTTCATTTTTGAAAAAATGTTTGCTGAGTGTAGAATTCTATTTTGATAAGTTTTTTTTAAAATAGAATTATAGGTTGGCAATTCCTCCCCATAATCCCCACATTTTACTAGCTTAAGAATGTGACTCCACTGTCCTCTGACTTGCAATTGGTTTCTTATTATAAGTCAGTTGTCATTCTTATTTTTGTTCTTCTGCTTTTTTTTAAAAAAATCATCATCACTTCATGAAATTCTTGGTGTGAGTTTCTTTATGTTTTTCAACACTCCCCCTCCACCACACACACCTTGAGTGTATTTCATTGAGTTTCTTGGTTTTGTGGAATTAGAGATTTTGTTAAATTTGGGAAATTATTTCTTCAAATGTTATTTCTGTCCACCACATTACCGTCATATCACCCTATCTAGATTAGGCTCAAACTCTTATCACCCTAGATTAGGCTGCTTGATATTGTTATACAGGTTTTTCAGTCTGTTTTGTTTATGTGCTTCATTTTGGACAGTTTCTATTTATATATAAGTTCACTGTTCTATAATCTCTCCCTTGTGCTAATTCTGTTAGATGTATTTTTCATGTGAGATATTGTGTTTTTCATTTATAGGCATTCTATTTTAGTTTCTAAAAAATTATCTATTATTCTTGATCATATTCATGTTTTCTGCAACATTATTAAGCATATTCAAGTATATTTCTAATAGTTTTTAAAAACATTCTGTTCTACCACTTCTATCTTTTGTTTTATTTCTGGGTCTCTTTCTATTAAATGATTTCCTTCTTGTTATGAATTATATATTTTTTGACTTCTGTACTTGTTAAATTTTCATACATTTTGGACATGCATATTTTAAAATTTTGGCTATTAGATTTTGTTGTATTCTTTTAAGGGGTGTTGGACTTTGTACTGACACGCAGTTACATTACTTTTTATGAGTTTGAACATTATGGGAGTTTGTTCTTGTTAGATTGGCTCCAGAGCAACTTTTAGTTTATTACTCATTTATTTTGGTACTATAGCCCTTCTCAGCACTCTACCTAATACCTCCCGTAGTGTGGGTCATTTTTCTATTGTTGCTCTGAGAACAAACTGTTACTAGCGCTAGTAAATAACTTGAGTTGTTTTTTGGTCCTTTCCACAGCTTTAAGTAGTTTTTCCCTTTTGCACATGCAGATCAGTAGTCAGCTAAAGGCTTGTGGTACTTTTCTGAAGATTTCTTGAGTTTTCTCTGTGTGCAAGCTGGTTTGATTTCTTTAAACTCTAATCTTTGTTTTCTCAACTCAGTGAGATCACCACTCTATTTGTGATCTCACTGAGTTTCTGTTCACCTTACAAGTAATCAGGGTAATTCATTATGAAATACAGCATTTCACTTAAAATACTATAAAAGCAAAAAATACTGTAAAAGTCAAAAGAAAAAATGACTCAAATATACTAAGAATTCTTCATTAGGCCATGGTGGAGTAATTTGGAAAGCATTTCCTGCTATAAACAACTCAAAAACCAGAAAAAAATATATGAAAAATTCTTCACAGACATTAGATAACAAGCAGAAATAAAAAAATTATTTGTTTCTCTTTAAAGAAAGAGAAATATTTATTTCATGCTAAAAAGTTTATTTATTCTACTTTACTTCCCCCATCTTGTGTCATGGCCAGAGCATTGCCTACAAGCAGTATGCTCTGGCAATCATAGATCTTACATTGTTTCTGTTTCTTTTAGAGTCATAGTCCTATGTTGTCACAGGATCACAGTCGTATGCTGCTTGGTATCCAGTATCTGTAAAGGATTTTTCATTTATTTTGTTCTGGTTTTTGAGTTGTTTGTGGTAGGAAATGCTTTCTAAATTACTCCATCATAGCCTAATGAAGAACTCTTGGTATATTTGAATGATTTCTTTTTGACTTTTGCATTATTATCTTGAGTTAGTTCATGTATTCATGCATCTGATTTTACCACTGTATTTTCTCATTAATGACCTACTTTTGAACCAGTGATTTACTCTTTTATAAATTGAGAGTGTGATAAAGCACACTACCAAATTTAAAATAAATATTCATGCATATTCAAATAATAGAATAAGAAAATACTTTTTCTGAAGTGATCTATATTTTGTTACCTTGTATGTTTATTGAGGCCAACTGGTTCCTTGGAGTATATACACATTTCCAAATGCAAAACATAAAAAGAATATAATGAGACTGTGAATCAAATTAATCTTACTTTTCAGATTTGTTTCCTGTATGGTAACACAATTGTTTCCTTAATTTTTCATCTGAAAGTACTATGCCACTTATGAATTCCTTGCCTGAACAGCTAGCAATTGAACCTAGAAAAGCATTGAAGTAGTATTTAAGAATGCACGTTTTGGTGTTAGACCTGTGTTTTGGCTCTTACATTTCTAAAAATTCATTTCCTGAACTGCTAGTGATTGGACCCAGAGAAACACTGAGATAGTATTTAAGAATGCAAATTTTGGTGTTAGACCCATATTTTGGCTCTTACAGTTCTAAAAGTTTTTAAAAATATATTTGCCAAGTAGTTAAGTGAAGTACTATATTTCATAATGAATTATGCTGATTAACAGTAAGGCGAACATTATATTTTTAAAATAAATTTTTTATTTTGAGATAAATGTAGTTACAGGTATGTAATTGTAAGAAATAATAAGAGAGTGATTCTGTATACCCTTTACATAGTTTTCTCTCATAGTAACATCTTGCACAAATGTGTAATATCACAAGTCTATATACTGACATTGATATAACCCTGTGATCTTACTCACATTTTCCCAGTTTTATTTGTATTCATTTGTGTGTGTGTGTGCGCGTGCACATATTTCATTCTGCGCAGTTTTATCACACATGTTGTTTCATGTATCTGCCACCATAGTTAAGATGCAGAGTAGTTCTTCACCCCAAAGATCCTACTCATTGCCCCTTTAAACCATACCTACCTCCTTTCGACCCTGGCTCCTCATAACCACCAGTTTATTCTCCATTTTTATAATTTTGTAATTCCAAGAATGTTTTATAAATGGAACATTTACATTTAAGGTAATTTTGATATGTTAGTGACTAAGTCTGCTATTTTATTATTTGTTTTCTGTTTGTTTCTTTTTCTTGTGCCTCTTTTTCTCTTGCTTCCTGTGGGTTATGTGAATAAATTTTAGGTTTCCATTTTGATGCACTCATAGTGTTCTTGGTAGTATCTCTTGGTATCATTTTCTTAGTGGTTGCTCTGGATATTAAAATATATATATTTGACTTATCAAAGTCTACTGGCATCAATAATTTACCACCTCAGGTGGTATGTGGAAAAGTTGCTTTCATTTACGTCACTTCACCTTTACTTTTCTTACTTTTAGATATCAATATCTTGAGTATCAATGGTGTTATAATTTTTTTCCATCATCATATATGATTTATAAACATTCATGAGGATAATGTGTTGTGTGTACTCATATTTCTGCTCTATTTGTTGTTCTGACTTCTTTTCTGATGCTCCAAGCTTCCTTCCTTTATCTTTCTGTTTGAAGAAGTTTCTTTAACCATTATTTCAGGAGAGACATGCTAATGACAAATTCTTTTAGTTTCTTGAAATTTAAGAAATTCTTTTTCTTCTAATTTCCTAAAGGATAGTTTCACTGGAGGTAGAATTCATACTTTACAGTACTTTTTCTCTCCAGCATTTGGTAACAGTTATGCTACTTCTTTTAGGCCTCCATGGTTTCAGAAAAGAAGTCCACTATTAGTCCACTATTATTAAAATTGTTGTTTCCTGAGGTAATTTGTCATTTCACTCTGGCTGCTTTCAAGATATTTTTCTTTGTCTTTAGTTTTTAGAAATTTAATTATGATGTATCTTGGCATAGATTTCTTTGGGTTTAGCCTATTTAAGACTTACTTAGTTTCTTTCTTTTTCTTTTCTTTTTTTTTTTTTTTTTTTTGAGATGGAGTCACGCTCTGTAACCTAGGCTGGAGTTCAGTGGCATGATCTTGGCTCACTGCAACCTCTGTCTCTTGCAGTGAGGGTCCCAGTTCAAGCAATTCTCCTGCCTCAGCCTCCCGAGTAGCTGGGATTACAGGCACATGCCACCACACTCAGCTAATTTTTGTATTTTCAGTAGAGATGGGGTTTCACCATATTGGCCAGGCTGGTCTTGAACTCCTGACCTGGTGATCCACCCTCCTTTGCCTCCCAAAGTACTGGGATTACAGGAATGAACCACTGTGCCTAGCCTACTTAGTTTCTTGAATCTCTAGGTTTATGTCTTCACAAAATTTGGAAGTATTTGGCCATCATTTCTTTAAAAACTCTATAAGCCCCATTTCTTTTTCTTCTACTTCTGAGATTATGGTGATACAAATGTTGAACCGTTTGTTATTGTCCTAAGGGTCTCTGAGACTCTGTTCACTTTTTTCTCTCCAATCTGTCTTCTCTATTTTTTATATTGGGCAAATTTTATTTATTTATTTCTATTTTTAATTTTTTGTTTATTTTTATAATTTTAACCTTTTTTTTTTTTAAATTCAGGGGGGTGAATCTAAAAGCATGTTTGTTATGTAGGCATATTGCATGATGCTGAGGCTTAGGGTATGAATGATCCTGTAACCCAGGTATTGAGCATTGTACCCAATTGTTAGTTTTTCACCCCTTGCCCCACTCCCTCTCTTGATATATTTTATTGATCTGTCTTCAAGTTTAACAGTTCTTTCCTTTGTCATTTCTACTCTGGTATTGAGCCTATCCAATTAGTTTTTATTTGTTATTGTCATTTTTTAAAAACTTTTTTTTTTGCTGATATATTTTTGTGTTTTTTTTTTGTTTCAAGATAATTTGTAATAGTAGCAAAGTTGCAGAGAAAAAGGAATGCTTATACACTGTTGGTAGGAGTGTAAATTAGTTCAATCATTGTGAAATACAGTGTGGTGATTTCTCAAAGACCTAAAGACAGAAATACCATTCAACTCAGCAATCCCATTACTAGGTACATACCCAAAGAAATATATTAATACATTATTCTATAATAAAGACACATGCACACATATGTTCATTGCAGCGCTATTCATAATAGCAAAGAATCAACCTAAATGCCCATCAATGATAGACTGAATAAAGAAAATGTGGTACATATACATCATGGAATATTATGCAGCCACAAAAAAGAATGAGATAATGTCCTTTGCAGGGACGTGGTTGGAGCTGAAGGCTATTATCCTTCACAGATTAACACAGAAACAGATAACCAAATACCATATGTTCTTGCTTATAAGTGGGAGCTAAATGATGAGAACACATGGACACATAGAGGGAAACAACACACACTCTGGCTGAGTGAATGGTGGGAGTGAATGGTGGGAGGAGGGAGAGGATCAGAAAAAGTAACTAATGGGTACTAGGCTTAATACTTGGGTGATGAACTAATTGATACAACAAATTCCCACGACACTTGAAAATTGTGAGAATTTTTACTTTTGCCAAGGTGATGGGTGTGAATGGTATTTTAATGTGCAATTTCCTGATTACTATTGTAAATGTCTTTTTATGTGTTCATTTGCTATTATTTCCTGTTTAGTGAATTGCCTATTAAAATCTATAATGTTCTCTTTATGTTTGAAATATTATTGAATTTTCATTTATTGATTTTCTGGGTGTAGAAGTTTTAAAATAAAATTATTGTTGCACTATGTAACAAAACTGTACTTGCACCACTGAACTTAAAAGTTAAAAATATTTGTAGTTACTTGGAGTATTTTTATCATGGTTACTTTAAAAATCTTTTTAGATAACTTTAACATCTGATTCATCTCAGTGTTAGTATTACTTGATTGTCTTTTCTCATTCAAGTTGTGATTTTTCCTGTAGTTGGTATGACAAGCAATTTTTGATTGTAACTTGACATTTTGGGTTTTATAATGAGAGTCTCTAGGTTCTATTTTGAATATTTTATCTTAGCAGGTAGTCATCTAGTTTGGGTTTTGCATTCAGGTCTTGTGGTGAGATCTCTCTTTCCAGTCTTGGGCCTTGTAGGGAAGGGGAGTGCCTTCCCTGCATAGTTAGTATAAGTAGTATTTGGCGGGTCCCTCTTGCTAGTGCTGCTAGGATCATCTGGTGTTGTCCATGGGACGCTTGTTCAATTTGGGTAAGGAATAAGCGTGCCCGAGTAACCTTTTTTTGTAAGGATGAGGGTTGAGAAATGCTGGGCCTGAGTAACCTCCTTCTGTTAGGTGAGTGAGTGTCATGAGATATACATCCTCCAGTCCCTAGCCAGTCTGCCTTCCTCTTTGCACCCTTCAGAATTTTTCTTTGCTTGTCTCTTACACTGTATCTAAGGTCTGTAGGGAGGCGCAGGGAAAAAATTAGTCTACCCTATCTTGTTTCACATATTAACTTTTGAACCTTTGATGTGTTATTCAATTTTTTTAGCTTTGAATTTCCTAAGTTGTAAAGAAGGGATAGCAATAATATACCCCTACAAAGGTTATTATTAAATGAGATAATGAGATAGTTCCCGAGAACTATGCTCTGTTAGAGAATGATGCTGCTGTTGATTGCAAGGTTGTTTATTGCAACATTGTTTTTAAGAGCAAATTGAAACCCAAATGAGTAACAATGGAGAGTTATTTAAATAAATTATATATTATCAACACAATGGAATTTAGCTGTTAAAAAACTAATAAATGGGACATGGAATGATGCCTCAAATGTTTTGTTAAGTGAAACAGTAGTTGAGAAATAGTATTTTTTAGGGGTACAAATATTTATATACATACACACATATATAAACAAATCTATGTACATAATGTACATGCATTTTATGTATGTCTACAAAAATATTCAGAACTGTAATTTGAATATAGTCTGTACATAACAAATTATGAAAAGTACCTCTAGGTAGTGGTCTGGGGAAAAGGGTAGCTTTTACATTTTATACTTCTTGAGTCAATATTTTTTGGTAAGGATCAATTATCTATCTTTATTAAAAGGAAAATGAATAAAAATATGAAAATCTTTTAGTTCAAATTTATAAATAAACTTAAATAAGTGGTTAAGAAATATTAATCAAATTATTTCTGATAACTTGTTTTTTACTTCATATTTTGGAAATTACCTTCAAAATGTAATGTCTATTAATTACATGTGAGTATTGCAAAGTTTCTTAACATAAATGAAGTACTATTGGCTTTGATGACTCTTGTTTTGATATTTCTATTTTTTATGACTATTGTAGAATCATATTCTGTACTACCTTAGAATTTTGTAAATGCAAAGAGTTTTTAAGCATTATCATTTTTTATTAGTTGATTTGGGTATTTTCAATGAGCTGACTAGGATGCCACATTTTAGGTGGCTGGTTAGAGGAAGGATGGAGATATGATCTATCTGCATATTTAAAAGTGAATGACAGATTTTTATATAACTGCTTTTTATAACAAATTTTCTAAGGCCAAGAAATTGTGTGTTTTTCATGTGCATTTCTTAAAAGCATCCCTTGCATATGATTGATGTTTTTATTAGTCAAACTGCATTGGGATATGACTCTCTTGAAGATACAGCAAACAGAATAGGATTTTAAAATAGGAAATTAGTTACAAAAATGTTAGACAGACTAGAAACACCAAAAGGAAGGGATCATCCAGAAATCCAGAAGTGGGTACATACCTAGGCTGGAGCCTGTGATCACATTTGCCACAGAGCAACTAAACATACCACTTTTGATACTGAGCAGGGAATACCTATTAAGCCAGCACTGCCGTTACCTACCACAGTCTTCCTGTTCCTGCTGCTAGAGGCAAAAACAGAATATTTCCTCTTGTCCTTTAATCTCATACTAGTACTCCCACTGGTGAAACCTAATAGTAAGACAATTGTCAAGAGAGTCTTGGAAATTTTATTGTTTAGGTTTTCATCCTCTGCAATACAAAAGACTTTATAAAAAGGAAAGTAGGGCTTATAACCAACAAATAAAGGGCCAGCACAGTACTGAAAATGTGTTCAAGTAATCTTAGATTGCGAAGGGTGGGGATCATAACATTTTGTCTTTTTAATATTGGTGACTAACTGTGTCACATAGTAGACTCTCATAAAATATTTGTTAAATTTTTTTAGAGTTATTTATGTAATATAAGAATAAAGTTTTCCTTTTTCTCTTGCAAACACAAAAAATGTTCTTTTTAGTATTTCAGAGTTTGATTTCATCTCTGGAAAGACCAGTGTTACTCAACTTCAAACCCAGCACCTAACCTGACACATATTTAATAAATGTTTCTTGATTAATGTTAGATAGATGATATTTACTCATAAAAATATGTCATTAAAATGAACTTGTTGGTATTTTTGGTGATATATTAGTTATATTTAAAAGTACTACTTAAAATTTATAATTTATTTTCTTTCTGTTACAGCATCAAACACTTGGCTTGTTCCAGAAACTAAAGGAGCTATTGTACAAGGTGGATATGGCCATACCAGTGTGTATGATGAAATAACAAAGTCCATTTATGTTCATGGAGGGTATAAAGCATTGCCAGGCAACAAATATGGATTGGTTGATGATCTTTATAAATATGAAGTTAACACTAAGACTTGGTGAGTACAAAAAATTACACATTTTCTATTTTGCCTTCGTTATTGTAAACGATTGATTTTAAAATGGTTTCTGACATAGAAATACTTTATGTGCATTAATTGCAAGTGCTGATACCATCTTCATTTCAGATGAGTAATTTTGTTTACCAGTATGACTTTGATGTCATCTGTCCAGGGGCTTGTTCTTTGCACTCACATTTTATTGTCATGTGTAAATTTTAAAAAGCATGTTTTAGTTTCATCATCTCACTTCCTGTGAACTACAGAGCTTGTGGCATTTAGGTAAATTTTCCTTTTGTTGTTATAAACAATGCTACCTTGTACTCCTTGTACTGGTCTTTTCAGGTACATATTTTAAGAATTTCTCTAGGATGCATACTTAAAAGTGAGATTGTTGTATCTGAGAGTTTTTATACCCTCAACTTTATTACATGTTGCTGAACTGCTTTTCAAGTCACTTTGGTAAGGTATACTTCCACCAACAGGGTGTGTGTTCCTGATTTTTCATGTTCTCGTCAACACTTGAAAATTGTGATAATTTTTACTTTTGCCAAGGTGATGGGTGTGAATGGTATTTTAATATGCATTTTTGTGATTACTATTATAAATGTCTTTTTATGTGTTCATTTGCTATTATTTCCTATTTAGTGAATTATCTATTAAAATCCATAATGTTCTCTTTATGTTTGAAATATTTTTAAATTTTCATTTATTGATTTTCTGGGTGTAGAAGTTTTAAAATAAAATTTTTGTTGTACTAATGTTTTTGTACAAAAAATTTTTTGTACGAAATTTTTGTTGCATTAATTTTTCTTTGTAAAATCTGGGAAATGACTTTTGTTTTTCTTTTAAGACAGCATACATTCTTTTAAACTTCTAGCATGAAGTTACTTTATGTGATCAAAGAAAATACACATGATTTGATTTCCACCAAATCATGATGTGTTCTACCCCTGTCACTGTCCCACATATATACTAATTTCTACTTTTTTTAAAAGATAGAATTATAACACCTTTTTTCTTTGATAATTTTGTTAATTCTTTTCTTTAGTCTAATAAAATGCAGTTTTATTCTTTATATTTTTATACATATTCATTTTATTTTGTATAACTCATAAATTACATCTTATTACCTTAAATTTAATATTTGTAAATTTTTCTCTCACATTTTGCTATGCTAGCAAGTGGAATTGTGGTATAGTGATTAAGGTACTATCAGTCTGTTTCACATTTTAAACATATGTTTAATTAAACCATTTATTTATTTATTTGAGAGAGAGTTTCACTCTTATTGCCCAGGCTGGAGTGCAATGGTGCAATCTTGGCTCATTGCAACCTCTGCTTCCTGGGTTCAAGTGATTCTCCTACCTCAGCCTCCTGAGTATCTGGGATTACAGACACACACCACCACGCCTATCTAATTTTGTATTTTTAGTACAGATAGAGTTTCAACATGTTGGTCAGGCTGGTCTTGAACTCCTGAACTCAGGTGATCCACCTGCCTTGGCCTCCCAAAATGCTGGGATTATAGGTGTGAGCCACTTGTATATAAGTGGCCGAGTAGCTGAGATTACAAGCATGCACCACCACACCCGACTACTTTTGTATTTTTAATACAGATGCGGTTTCACCATGTTGGTCAGCCTGGTCTTGAACTCCTAACCTCAGGTGATCCACCCACCTCGGCCTCCCAAAGTGCTGGGATTATAGGTGTGAGCCACCATGCCTGGCCCTAAAAATGTATTTCAAATACCGTATCATACCGAAAGGGAAAAATAACTTCTGTATTAGGGAAGCGGTATAGTTCACAGTAAGAATAATGGATATAGCAATACTCAGGTAAGAAAATCTTAATAAAAATGAATGGATAAGAAAGCAGAATTGGATATTATTTGTGTAAAGTCAAAATGAGAGATTTAATTGTTGCTCATGACTTGAATGAAATTTTAGCAAATTTTACATGCTTTTCTACCTGAAAACTTTATATAGTGAAAGTTTTGTCTAGATTAATGTAATTATCAGTCCTGGCAATTTTAGTATGTGCACAAATGGCACTGGATAGTTATATTGTAAAACAATTTACTAAAATAATTTGTAAATTATTTTAAACACCTCATTACAAATATGTTGTAGATGTGTGCTGCTTTAATATTTTAAGGGGTCTTAAATTTCTTAAACACACAAAGTTACCAGTGAGCCCTAATTGATTTTTTCATTATCCTTTAGGTTTGTAGTATTCTTAAAGTTTTGATGCTCTTTTTTAGCTTATTTGTGAAGTTGCTATTATATATGGATTATATCAGTGGTCTCCAACCTTTTTGGCACCAGGGACTGGTTTTGTGGAGACAATTTTCTATAGACTCAGGGAGGGGAGATGGTTTTGGAATGATTCAAGTGCATTAGATTTATTGTGTACTCTATTTCTATTATGATTACAGTGTACTATCTAATGATATAATTATACAACTCACCATAATATAGAATAAATGGGAAACCTGGTCTTGTTTTCCTGCAACTAGATGGTCCCATTGGGGGGGGGTGATGGGAGACAGTGACACCCGAAGTATGTTGCTTATGTTCAGTCTACTCCATAATCTCTTTTTGCTTGCTGTCGCTGCAGAAAACTCTGCTTCACAAAGACAGAATGTTGGAAATAGAAGCAGGCTTTTTGGTGCTTTTGTGGCAATCTCAGGACATTCTGTCTTGACTTTAATCCACAATGTATAGCGATTTGAAGTTGTCCCAAACATACTTTTAAGGCTACTGTCATTTGAGATCTCATACAGTTGATCCTCTTCTAGCATGGACAGAGTCGATTCACCTGGCTTATTCACAAATGGGTTGTGGATCCAATTCCTTCCCAGTTTGGGAGTCTTTTGTAGTTGGGAAGTAATGCTGAAATTCTTTTGTAATCTGTGATAGGTGTTCATGCACCAGCTGGGAGAAAGAAGGCACTAGCTCAGTCTCTTTCAAAATCTCTTGTAATGTTTGAAATATGTCAGAAATCCCAGTGTTTACTTGTCACCCGCATAATTCCATTTTGGCTTTGCATGCAGCCTCTTTACCTACCAACTTGAACGCCGTTGTTGTTCTCTCCTGAAGTGACAAAATGAGTTTCTTGAGCAGGTTGAATATGTCACACAAGTAAGCAAGTTTGGTGACCCATTCTGTGTCACTGAAATGTGCTGCCAGTGGTGGCTGTTTTTCTAACAGAAATCTCTGTAGTAGCCCTCATAAGTCAAAAACTCAGTGACCCACCTTTAAAAAGCCATCTCACTTCTGTGTATAAGAGAAGACGTGTGTGCTCTACACCCATCTCCTCACAGAGCGGTGTGAACAGATGTGAAGTAGGGCATGTACTTTAATATGGTTGATAATTTTCATCACATCTTGGGAAACATTGTTAAGTTCAGGTGACATTTTTTGTCTAGCCAGCATTTCTCTATTGATGACACAGTGAGTAGGCTCACATTCAGAAGCAACCTCTTTGACCCAAGCAGTGAAACCAGAAAGCTGTCTAGTCACAGAAGCCACTCCATTCATGCATATATTGACACAAAATGACCAATTCAGTTTTTCTGATATGTAATCATCCAGACATTTGAATACTTCTGCAGCTGTTATGTTGGTTGTCAACAAAAGTGCACGTAATAGTCCGGGAGTGGTGGCTCATGCCCGTGATCCTAGCACTTTGGGAGGCTGAAGCAGGTGGATTGCTTGAGCTTAGGAGTTTGAGACCAGCCTGGCCAACATGATGAAACCCCGTCTCTACTAAAAATACAAAAGTTAGGCATAATGGCATATGCCTGTAGTCTCAGCTACTTAAGGGACTGAGGTGAAAGGATCACTTGAACCTGAGAGGCGGAGGCTGCTGTGAGCCAAGTGGACAGTGGTCAGGCCAGTATCCTCCAGCCTGGGTAACAGAGTGAGATCCTATCTCAAAAAGAGAGAGAGAAAGAGAAAAAACATGCACATAGCATATCCTCATGCACATCCTCTGAAAAATATATTGCACAAAAACAATCATTGTTACCTTATTGTCAACATGGATTGACTTATCAACCTGGATTGCTTACCAAGGTGACTCATTAATTATCTCTAACAATTGTGCCTCAGTATCGTCTGCTATTTCATTAGTTCATCTAGTTATGGTACTAGCTGAAAGAGGACTATGTGTCACCTTTTGAACTGCAGCCTCTCCTAAAAGACTGCAAATGTCTTTAGCAGCAGGCAGGATCAACTCTTCATCAATAGTAAAGGGCTTCTGAGCTTTAGCAATGTGGTTAGCTACTAAGAAGGATGCTCTCAGTACAGACACATTTGATGAAGTGGTGGCTTTCGATAATTGGTTCAGTTCTTTGTGTTCACTTTTTTTTCTTTTGAAGAACTCCAGAGGCTTGTTTTTTAATGCAGGGTGCTTGGTCTCCTTATGGTGAAGCAGTTTTCATGGCTTCATTGGATAGCTGGTTGCCACGTATTATACAAAGTGGACTTGGAGAATGTGAATCACCTGTTATAATGAACTCGTAATTTAAGTAGGACTCTCAATATTTTCTTTTAAATGCAGCTTTCTTTTTGTTGGCAGTCTAAGAGTCTTCTGCTGTCTCATTATTTTCCCGCTTTCAAAGAAGCTCTCCAGTGATGTTTGTTTTCTACTCAATTTGGCTAGGGTTAGTTTGTGGAGTTACTAAAGTGTGACTGAGACAAGTGCACAGTGTGAGAAAGAGGCGCGGACAGAAATGGTAAATAAAATAATGGGGGAGGCAGTGCACGCACAAATGAAAATAAGTGTCAGATTCTGCCTTCCAGCATGATACCAAATGCAACTGTACAACTGAAGTACATCAACTCACTTGCTACTCTAAAGCCTGCTACTAGATGCAGCTTAATTGCTGCTTGCCACTCACTCACTGATAGGGTTTTGATATGACTCTGCAAGCAAGCGATTTATTATGGTCCCTGTGCAGTCGAACCTTTCTGCTAACATTAATCTGTATTTGAAGCCACCCTAGCCCTAGCATCACCACCTCAGCTCCACCTCTGATCATCAAGCATTAGATTCTCATAGGGGCATGCAGCCTACATCCCTCATATGTGCAGTTTACAATAGGGTTTGTACTCCGATGATAATCTAATGTCTCTGCTGATATGACAGGAGGCGGAGCTCAAGCAGTAATGTGAGTGATGGGGGATGGTTGTAAAGACAGATGAAGCTATGTTCGTTTGCCTGCTACTCACCTCCTGCTCTGCAGCCTGGTTCCTAACAGGGTGTTGAGAACCCCTGGATTATATTGTATGTGATGTCAGCATTATATGTCCATTATGTATCACCATTATGTATCTACTGTATAGACTGATACTTACTTTTTACCATCTCAGAACTAGTTTCAGTTTTTAGTAGATATGGTTACATAGATAGGGCACTTTGTTCAGATACTAGGAAATGTGTTTTTTTTTTTTTTTTTTTTGAGACGGAGTTTCGCTTTTGTTATCCAGGCTGGAGTGCAATGGCACGATCTCGGCTCACCGCAACCTCCGCCTCCTGGGTTCAGGCAATTCTCCTGCCTCAGCCTCCTGAGTAGCTGGGATTACAGGCACATGCCACCATGCCCAGCTGAATCTTTGTATTTTTAGTAGAGACGGGGTTTCACCATGTTGACCAAGATGGTCTCGATCTCTTGACCTCGTGATCCACCTGCCTCAGCCTCCCAAAGTGCTGGGATTACAGGCATGAGCCACCGCGCCCAGGAAATGTGTTTTTAAGACTTATTCTTTTTCAGTGGTGAAATGAATTCTTTTGGACTATTACTTCCTCTGAGAAAAATTAAGAATTTTATTTGCTTAAAGCATGAGAGAACTATCAACACCATGAGTATTTGTCAAAGATTTAGGAGAGATACAATGTCAAAGGATATGAGACTGGCATTTTGTACAGTTTTAACCTTGAGACAGTTAGAAATCCTGGAAACTCCCTGTGACACTGAGCAGTCCTTTTGTCAGTCATTATGGAAGAATAAAATTAGGTTTCCAGATGTGCCAAGGAACAGGAGCCTTGGTACATACTTAAGGGTTTAGTCTGGCCCCTGATGTTCTAAGCCCTACTTGTGATAATTAGCCCACCTTTGAATCATCACAGTCTTTTATTAGATTATTGTGAAATTCTCATAATGTAGTTAGCTGGCAAAATGAAAAGTAGTTTATTGAGGGAGATAATATCATACAGAGCCTTAAAGTATTTCTTCTATATATTATATACAATATCTGGGACAAACTAAAAAAAAAAATTTGAATAAGGTAAGATATGTAAAAAACAACATCCAGAGACATACATATAGGAAAATGGAGTTTTTTAGGCATGAACTTTAAAATAATTATTATATATTTAAGGATTTAAAGTTTAAGGTAGATAATATTAGCAGAGGACTGGATACTTATACCAATGAATCAAGTGGAAATTCTAGAACTGAAAATTACATTGAGTAAATTAAGAATTTCTTGGATGGAATTAACGGCATATTAGACACAGCTGAAGGGGTAAATAATAAAATGGAAGAGAGATCAGAAGGAAATATCCAGACTGAAGTGAAGAAAGACAAAATGATAACTAAAAGAGGAAAAAATACAAGGAGAATGTGGAAACTTTCTAAACCACATGTGTAACTGGAATCCTAAAAAGAGAGGAGTGAAGACTAATGTAGAACATTATTTGAAGTGATAATGAATAAGAATTTTTCAAAAGTAACAAAGACATTAAGCCACAGATTAAAGAAGTTCTATGAGCACCAAGGGGCATAAGTACAAAGAAACTCAGAAATTTTATAGTAAAACTGCTGAAAAACAAACCATGAAGAGAAAAATTTCAAAGCACATAGAGGAAAAAGGGCATATTCCCTTTAAAGGAGCATCATGAAGATTTGACAACTGATTATATATTTTATTGCACTTTAGGTTCTGGGGTACATGTGCAGAATGTGCAGGATTGTTGCATAGGTACATACATGGCAATGTGGTTTTCTGCCTCCATCCCCCTGTCACCTATAACTGGCATTTCTCCCCATATTATCCCTCCCCAACCTCCCTACCCCCTGCTGTCCCTCTCCTATTACCCCCAATAGACCCGAGTGTGTGATGCTCCCCTTGCTGTGTCCATGTGTTCTCATTGTTTAACACCTGCCATGAGTGAGAACATGTGGTGTTTGATTTTATGTTCTTGTGTCAATTTGCTGAGAATGATGGTTTCCAGATTCATCCATGTCCCTACAAAGGACACGAACTCATCTTTTTTATGGCTGCATAGTATTCCACAGTGTATTTTAACTGAGGAAATGGAATCCAGAATACATGTTTTCAAAATTGAAAACATAGATCATCATTCTCAGCAAAGTGACACAAGAACAGAAAACCAAACACTGCATGTTATCACTCATAGATGGGTGTTGAACAGTTAGAACACGTGGACACAGGGAGGGGAGCATCACACACTGCAGTCCATAGAGAGGGGGCTAGGGGAGGGACAGCAGAAGGTGGGGAGGGATAATAGTGGCTTGCATATACACAAAATTTAAATGCATGGCCTTAATAGCACGTAAGTCAGGAAAAGGGGTAAATCAGTGTTAAAATGTACGAAAGTTGGCCAGCCTTAGTGGCTCATGCCTGTAATGCTAGCACTTTGGAAGTCTGAGGTGGGCAGATCACTTGAGGTCAGAGATTAGATACCAGCCTGGCCAACATGCAGAAACTCCATCTCTACTAAAAGTATAAATAATTAGGCATGGTGGCATGCACTAGTAGTCCCAGCTACTTGGGAGCCTGAGGCATGAGAATTACTTGAACCTGGAAGACAGAGGTTGCAGTGAGCTAAGATTACATCACTGCACTCCAGCCTGGGCAACAGAGACTCTGTCTCAAAAAAAAAGAAATGCATTGAAGTTTTTGAAATGAGAATTGATAAAAATTAATTAATATTACACATTAATAATTAAAGATTTGTATTGTAATAAGTTGATAACAACTTAGATTATAGAACACTATATATCAAATAGTAAAGAGGAAGACAGAGTAATAAATGAGTTTGGAGGAAAGTAAGAAAATAAGGGAAAAAGACAAAGAATAGGTGTGACATATAGAAAGGAAATAGTGTGTAGCTAACTCCAAGTTGATTTATTTAGCTTCAAATACATCAATGCTTACACGAAATGTAAGGATGTAAATATTCCAATTACACAAAATGTGAGATACTAAATATTCCAGTTAAAAGCCAAGAATTTTTGGATTGGATATAAAAACAAAACTTAGCCGTCTTCTGCTTAGAAAAGATAAATCTTAAGTAAAAATATTTAGAAAAGCTGAAAGTAAAAGGAAGATATAACAGTTCTTGATATATATATATAATTTATAACACAGTGTTGAAATAATGTAAAACTGACCAAACCAAAGAGGACAAAACATAGTGAGATTTTTTTTTTTAAACCCAGTTTTTTTGGTAACTGGTAGTAACAGGAGACCAAAAAACAGCAAAGATATAGAACATTTGATTAGCACAATGAAAAATTTGGTCATATTTGATATTTGAGAATATAGTACCTTATAACTGAAGCATATACATTGTTTCCAAGAACAAGGGAACTTTACCAGAATTTATTATATTCTAGATTTTATGCAAATCTTAACAAATTTAAAAGGATTGAAATAATACAAATTAATTGATCACAGTGAAATAAACACAAAGGTAACTTTTTGGTGATTACGTAAAAATAATAAGAAAAATCCTAATATATTTGTACTGAAAATTTTTATACTTAAAATTGGAAAATATTTTTTACTGAATGATGACCCATCAAAATGCATGTGATGCAGCTAGGGTGGAACTCTTATAGCTCTAAATGCATTTATTATAAATGATTTTCTAAAAGGTTGAAAAGCAATAGTCTAAGAATCCCCTTGAGGTTAGAAAAAGAACAGCAGACTAATCCCAATGACAGGATAAAGAAAATAAAGATATGATAAAGGAAAGAAACATGAGATAAGAGCATGAATTAATGAAATAGGACACGTGATAGAAATGATCCAAAAAGCCACCAAAACTCAACAAAGTTGCTTGTTTGTAAAAAGCAATAAAATAGATAAATCCCCACCCAGACTTAGAAACAAAGATTATACTCAAATAATCCATGCCAAGAATGAAAAGGGGTATAATTACAGATCATATAGAGATTAAAAGTTAGTAAGAGCATATGATAAGCAACTCTTTGACAGTAAATTTGAAAAAGTAGATGAACAATGACAAATTTCTAGAAAAACAAAACTTACCAGAATTGACACATGAACAGTGAAAGAATCTTATGTCAAATGACTAGAATTTTTAATTGAAACCCTCTTGCCTCAAAATACAGAAGCATACTTACAAATGAACAAATAAAACCAAAACCAAAACAAAACAAAACGAAGTCTCCAGGTGCTGATCACCTTACTAGTGAATTTTCCCAAATATTTAAGAAATAAATAACATCAATTTTTCATAACCTTTCTGGAAACAGAAATAATTGCATTGAGATTGATGAGGGCAGCATAACGTTGATTTAAAAATATGGAAAAGATGTTACGGGTAAGGAAAATTTTAGTATTATCTTTTTCATGAAGATGAATTCAGCAATTTAGAAAGACAATAATCAATTATTTGTGTTCAAAGAATATAAGCTTAGTTAAAAATTATAAAATCTGAATAATTAAGAAAACAGAGAAGTAATGACCTATAATCTTCTTGAAAGATGCAGAAAAAAAGTATAGATAAAATTTAACATGTATTTATGATAAAACTTCTGAAGTAGGAATAGAAGCAAATCATTTATGTGGTAAAATGTACAAAGATACATGAAAACATTACTGCAATGCTATGGTGAAATGTAGAAAGCTTTCCCTCTAAGATCAGGAATTAGATAAGGGTGTTCACTATCACCACTTTAATTCAACATTGTATTGGAATTTCCAGCCAGTGTAATAAGGCAGTTAAAGTAATATAGCATAATACATATGTATATGGGTAATCAGTTGTTGCAGATAACTTCAATATAAAAAAAAATTAATCCAGTGTAATTTTTGTATACCATGTATAGTTGAAAACTGATAATTTAAAAGTAATATAATTTATGTTACTCTCAGAACATTAATAACCTAAGGAATAAATCTGCAAGATCTTTACACAGAAAACTATAAAATCTTATTGTGAGAAATTAAATAAAATTTAAATATATCTCAGGCTAAATTATGACAATTGTTTGAAAAACTCAATATTATGCAGATGTCTATTCTGCCCAAATTGATCTGTAGATTTAATGTGATCCCAAACAAAAATTTGGCAGGTGTTTTTCTTTTGGAAAGTGACATGGTGATTCTAAAATTTATACAAAAATGTAAAGGGCCATTTTTGTATAAATTTTAGAGTTGCCATGTCAATTTCCAAAAGAAAAATTTTAGAAGAACAAAGCTGGAGAACTTTTCTATCCAAATTTTAGAACAACAAAGTTGGAGGACTTCTCTATCAGATCTCATCAATTATAAAGTTACAATAATTAAGTGTTGGTGGGAGTGTAAATTAGTTCAACCATTGTGGAAGACAATGTGGTGATACCTCAGGAACCTAGAAATAGAAATTCCATTTGACCCAGCAATCCCATTACTGGGTATATATCCAAAGGATTATAAATCATTCTGTTGTAAGGACACATGCACACAAATGTTCATTGCAGGACTGTTTACAATAGCAAAGACTTGGAACCAACCCAAATGCCCATCGATGATAGACTGAACAGGGAAAATGTGACACATATACACCATGGAATACTATGCAGCCATCAAAAACGATGAGTTCGTGTCCTTTGTAGGGACATGGATGAACCTGGAAACCATCATTCTCAGCAAACTGACACAAGAGCAGAAAATCAAACACCACATGTTCTCACTCATAGCAGGTGTTGAACAATGAGAACACAGGGACACAGGGAGGGGAGCATCACACACTAGGGTCTGGGGCAGGGGGAACTAGGGGAGGGACAGCAGGGGGTAGGGAGTTGGGGAGGGATAACATGGGGAGAAATGCCAGATATAGGTGATGGGGAGGAAAGCAGCATTGCCACATATGTACCTATGCAACAATCTTGCATGTTCTTCACATGTACCCCAAAACCTAAAATGCAATAAAATATATTTAAAAAAAAATTTTTTAAATAGTAATTAAGTGTTGTTACAAAGATAGAGAAATACACTAACGCAGCAAATAGGAATTCCACATGCAGACCTGTACATTAATGGACATTTAATCTATGACAAAATTGGAATTACAGAGCAATATTTAAAATTAATTGTTCTGGACCAATTGGATGTACAATTGGAAAAAATAAATATTGAGCCCTACCTCACATCATCATAAACAAAGATCTGTTTCAGATCAACTTTAGATCTAAACGTGGAGGTAAAATAATGAATATTTTAGAAGATAACAGAGGCAAATATCTTCATGAGTAAAGAAAGATTTCTTAAATATAATTTGAGTAGTAGTATTAATAAAATAAAAATGATAGATTGAACTATATTTATATGTCTAAAAAGCTCATGGACTGGAAGAATCAATATTGTAAAAATGGCCATACTGGCCAAAGCAATTTATGGAATCAGTGGTATTCCTATCAAACTACCAATGTCATTCTTCACAGAATTAGAAAAAAACTATCCTAAAATTCATGTATAACCAAAAGGGAGCCCAAATAACTAAAGCAATCCTAGACAAAATTAACAAAGCTGGAGGCATCGCACTACCTGACTTCAAGCTGTACTATAAAGCTACGGTAACCAAAACAGCATGGTACTGGTAGAAAAATGGACATGTAAACCAATAGAACTGAATAGAAAACTTGAACATAAAGCCACACACTTACAACCATCTGATCTTTGTTAAGGCTGAAAAAAGAAGCAATGAGGAAAGGACTCCCTATTCAATAAATGATGCTGGATAACTGGCTAGCCATATGCCAGAGATTGAAGCTGGACCCTTACTTTTCAACATATACAAAATCAACTCAAAATGGATCAAAGATTGAAATGTAAGACCTCAAACTCTACAAGTCCTAGAAAACAACCAAGCAAATAACTCTTCTTGACATTGGCCTTGATAAACAATTTTTGGCTAAGTTCCCAAAAGCAATTGCAACAAAAACAAAAATTGACAAGTAGAACATAAACTAAAGCGCTCTGCACAGCAAAAGAAACTATCAGCAGAGTAAACAGACAACCTACAGAATGAGAGATGATATTCTCAAACTGTGCACCTGACAGAAGCCTAATATCCAGAATCTATAGAGAGCCTAAGTCCACAGGCAAAAAACAAATAACCCCATTAAAAAAAGGGCAAAGAACATGAACAGACAATTCTGAAAAGAAGACATACAAGTGGCCAGCAAATGTGAAAACATGGTCAACATCACTAATCATTGAAAACCACAATGAGACATCATCTCACACCAGTCAGAATGGCTATTTTTAAAAAGTCAAAAATCAGCAGATTCTGGTGAGACTGCAGAGAAAGGGTAATGCTTAGACACTGTGGATGGGAGTGTAAATTATTTTAGTCCCTGTGGAAAACAGTCTGGAGATTTCTTTTCTTCCTTTTTTTTTTTTATTTTTTGTTGAGATTTCTTAAATAACTTAAAACTGGTCTGGGCACAGTGGCTCATGCCTGTAATCCCAGCACTTTTGAGAGGCTGAGGTGGGCGATCACAATGTCAGGCTCTCGAGACCAGCCTGGCCAACATGGTGAAACCTCATTTATACTAACAAAAATTAGCTGGGCATGGTGGCGGGTGCCTGTAATCCCAGCTACTCAGAAGGCTGAGGCAGGAGAATCAATTGAATTCAGAGGGTGGAGGTTGTAGTGAGCCGAGATCATGCCACTGTACTCCAGCCTGGGCAACAGAGGGAGACTCTGTCTCAAAACAAAAACAAAAGCAATAACAACCCCCACCCAAACAACAACAACAACAACAACAACAAAACTGAGCTACCATTTGACCCAGCAATCCCATTATTGGGTATACACCCAAAGGAAAATAAATCATTCTACCAAAGAGACATATGCACTTGTTTGTTCATTACTGTGCTATTCACAGTAGCAAAGACATGGAATCAATCCAGGTGCCTATCAATGGTAGATTAGATAAAGAAAATGTGGTACAAACATGCCATGGAATATTATGCAGTCATAAAGAAGAGTGAAATCTTGTCTTTTGCAGCAACATGGATGCATTTGGAGGTCATAAACCTAAGTGAATTAATGCAGGAACAGAAAATCAAATAAACCAGATATAAATGAATACATAGTACATGCTTCTATTGGTATAAAGTTCAGCACCAGGAAAAACAGAAATATGGTATTAGAATTTATAATAGGGATTGCCTATGATTGTGTAGTGATTTGGATGAGTAGCAGTAAAGCTTCTGAGGTGATTATGTGTTCACTTTGTGATAATTCACTGAACTATACACTTAAGATTTTTTGGCATATATATTATACTTAATAATAATTTATTTAAAAATATAAATCTGTGTTTGATTTAAATTCTTATATGCTAAAAGATTATGATAATTTGACATACCAAAAGAGCATCATTTTTTATGTAAAGTTAGCAAAATACATTTTTATTTTCAGTGTTAGAAAAGGAGTGAGACATAAAAATAAAAGTTCAGTCATTTCTGCTATCCCATCCCTTCAGGACTAGTTGTGTCTGGTTTTATTACATTTAATAAGTAAGAGAGAATAAACATCTTGAACTTTTAGGAGTTCCTGTTTCTCAAAAATGATTCTTTTATGTTTTTGGTATGTTTTGCTGGTTAATACTATCTTTGCTCAGGGACTTTAAATATACTGTAATGATTTTGAGTACTGGGATCATTGTGATCTTGATATTATAGCCTTGTTAAATGAGGCATCTCATAACTTTCTTTGCATATGTTTGTACAACTTATAATAGGAGCCTGTGTCTTCATTATTTTTCTATGTGAAGATTTTTCTCTGATAGTGGAGACCTCAGCTTTTCTTGGCCTATTTTTAAGTCTTTTCCTCAATTCTTGTGTTCCTTTAGCCTGTGAAAAAGCACAGTAAATTTTAACACATAAGGAATACATTAAATTTTACCATTTATAATTTTCAGCTTAATTATTAACTTTCTAAAAAAATTTTTTTCTCAAGTGAGAAAGCCTTCAATTATATTTCTTTTTTTTTTCTTTTGAGATAGAGTTTCGCTCTTGTAGTCCAGGCTGGAGTGCAGTGGCACAATCTCTGCTCACTGCAACCTCTGCCTCCCAGGTTCCAGTAATTCTCTTGCTTTGGCCTCCCGAGTAGCTAAGATTACAGGTGCCTGCCATCACACCCAGATAAGTTTTTATATTTTTAGTAGAGATGGGGTTTCACCATGTTAGCCAGGCTGGTCTCAAACTCCTGACCTCAGGTGATCCACCCACCTCAGCCTTCAAGGTCCTGGAATTACAGGTCTGAGCCAGCATGCCTGGCCAACTTCATTTCTATTTCTATAGATATTAAAAAGATAGGTAGTGAATCTAATGATAATGCTTCTGTGGTACAAATTAATTGTGCACTTCTAAAATGTCTTTCTAATTACATATACTTAAAAATATTTTTATAGTGAGGCTACACCTGTCTACATGAAATGATTTATTCTGGTTTCAGTTTGATATAATAGGAGTTGTTTTTATATTAAAGTATTGAAAACTGTGTTATAAAATTATTAGGTTTTTATGATTTCTCTAAAAAATTTCCTGTCAGAGGTTTTGGAAAGCAACAGAGGTTAATTTTATAAATTATGTTATTATTTAAAACCCATTTCAGTAAAAACTGATGAACATCAGCATTTTTTTTTCTCTGCTTACTGAATGTCTGAAATTTTTCAATAAAAATTTTGTTGACTCTTTATTAAGCTCTATTTTGGGAATAATCCTAAGTAGTTCTCAGTAAGGGAGATTGATAATTTAAAATTTAATTTTATATATTTATGTAGGAAATAATAGAAATATACACACACAAGCACACAAACAAAGTTGTGAAGTAAGATGTCAGAGATTTATTAAAATGAACATAAAATGTTTATATAGGCAAAAAGACTATTGCCTTTAAAAACAACATAAGAGATTTGAAATTTTGGAATATCTGGTTAAAATCCCATACTGATAATTTAAATAAGTACTTATCTCTGCAGCTTTGCTTTTCAAATTGATTAAAAAATTTGTAGTACTTATTTTTTTACTAGTTCTCTTTTATAAATTGGGAAATATTATATATGGACAAAAGACTATATGATAGTATGCATATATAGTTTCAGAACCATAATAAAATGAATTCCCTGCCCACCTGGGCTAAGAAAGAGGACATTACAATACCCAGAAGCTTTAATGTGTTTCTTTATGATTGCTATTATCTTCCTTCATATTCTTAATATTGTGTTATTTCCTTGCTTTTCTTTGCATGTTTTTTAACCCTCTATGTATGTATTTGCAAGCAAACCATTCATTTAGTTTTTCTGTTTTGAAATTTTGCATATATTGTTTATCATTGTATGCTTTCTTCAGAGATCTTTAAAAAGTGAGCTTTATGCTCTGGAGATATATTTTAATGGAGAGAGGCAGACAATAAATATGGAAATAAGTAAAATGTATTTTAAATGATAATAAATGCTATGAAAAAAGAAAGCATGGAAGGAGGTTAGGGAGTTTCAGACTGTTGCATTTAAAATCAGTGGCCAGAGAAGACCTCAGTAAGTCAGCTAAATAAAACCTGAAGACAATTAGGGAGCTAGCCATGCAAATATCTGGGGGACAGTGTTCTAGGAGGCAGTCCAGCTAGTGCAAAAGCCTTGAGATGGGAACATCCTTGTCATTTGGAACAGCAAAGGGGCTAGTGTAGTTGAGTGTCTTGGAGAGGTATGGAAATTATCTTCCCTTAGAGAAATAACTGGAAACCCAATCATGTAGGGCTTTAGAAAACATTATAAAGCTTTTACTTTGGTATGGGTAGACTTTGAGAATTTTGAACAGATACGTGATATGCTCTGACTTAGATTTTTACAGGAGCGGTGTTGTAATTATGATGCAATAACAGAAACTGGAATATCATTTAGGGGGCCTTATTAATGATCTAAGAAAGAGATGATGGTATCTGGAACCATAATGTGAAGGTAGTGAGAACTGGTTGGATTCTGGATATATTTTCAAGGTAGAACCAACAGGAATTGAAAAAAACTAGAGGACTGGATATAGAGTGGATGAGAGCGAGGGAGAGAGAAAGAGAGTTGTGAAAGATGAAGCCAGCATTTGGCTTGAAGACCTGAAGGATTGGAGTTGGCATTAGCTGGGATGATAAATTTTGTGGGATACGTAGGTTTGGTGTCAGGAAGAATGGAAACTTGGTTTTGGACACGTTTAATTTGAGATAGGTATTATACACCCTATGGATATGTTAAATAGGTGGCTGGATGTAGGAATTTCAGGATCTGGACACTAATTTTCTGGTCAAAGAGATGAGGAGAAGCAATGAGAAAAGGGGACTGAGAATTAGCAGTTAATGAGTTAGAAGGAAAACCCGGAGAATGTGGTGTTCTAGAAGCTAAGAGCATATTTTCAAAGGAGAGATAATTTGTCAGAAGCTGCTGATTGGCAAACTAATATGAGGATTGAGTAATGTTTATGGAATCTGGCAAACTGGTGCTTTCTGCTGAACTTGATAAGAGAAGTTTCAGTGAGGTGGTGGAGTGAAGTCTTGTTTAGCATGTGCCAAATAAAGATAGGAGAAGAGGAATTACAGAATAAGTACTAGCAACTTTTTTGAGGAGTTATAAGGAAAGGATAGAAACAGGGTAACAAGTGCGAAGGGATGTGGGACAATAGACTTTTTTTTAAGTTTGAAATAATTATGTCTGTAGCTTGACAGGAAAGATCAAGAAGATGTAAAAAATGATGCAAAAAAGGAAGGGAATAATTTGCTAGAGGGATGTGCTTAAGAAAACAAGTGGCAGGATGTGGTGGCTCACACCTGTAATCTCAGCACTTTGGGAGACTGAGGTGGTGGATCATGAGAGGTCAGGAGTTCAAGACCAGCCTGGCCAAGATGGTGAAACCCCATCTGTGCTAAAAAAAAAAAAAATACAAAAATTAGCCTGGTGTGATGGTGGGCACCTGTAATCCCAGCTACTCAGGAGGCTGAGTCAAGAGAATCACTTGAACCTGGGAGGCGGAGGTTGTAGTGAGCTGAGATCATGCCACTGCACTCTGGTGCAACAAGAATGAGACTCCATCTCAGAAAAAAAGCAAAGCAAAGTAGTATCAATGGGATCTAGTGAACAAGGAGAGAGGTAAACCTTACCTAGGAAGAGCATGGGCACTTTATTCATAGGAACAGATATGAAGTCAGGTTATGTGAATACAAATACAGGTAAATAAGTTGAGGTGGGGTGAACTCTTGAAAATTTTGATTCTTTTTATTTTCTCAGTGAAGTAGGGAGTAGAATCATCAGTTATGGGTAAGAATGGGGTATAGTGGAAGCTTAGGTTTGAAAAGAGAAGTATGAAATGAATATTTTGGAAGGAGAAAGAGTGAATGAGTTAGGGAAGTGCAGTAGGATCCTTGGCAGAATTGTTCCATATGAGTGACCCTTAATGTGCGAACACAGATCCTTTTATATTTTCTGCCCTACTGTGGATGCATATTTGAATTGTCCTCAGTTTTTGTTATTATGAGCAATTGTAGCATAAATGTTCTTGTTTAGGCTTCTAATGTTTCAGGACAAGTTTGTCTAAGCTATTTACTTAATAGTATAAATGCTTGGTCATGGGGAGTGTCATACTCTATCTTACCCAACTATATTCCGACCTCATCTTACTAATTTGCACTTCTACCAGTGGTGAATTAGAGTTCCCATTTCTCAACAATCTTGTTAAGATTTGATGTTTTTCATTTTTAAATATTTTTTGCCAATATGGTCAGTATGAAATGGTGTCCTATTTCGGTCTTAATTTGCATTTCCATAATTATTAATGAGATAGAATATCTTTTCATGTTTATTGGCTGAACAGTTACTCTTTGAAATTCACCTATTTTGTAGTTGTTTGTGTACACTTTTTTGATATTAATTTTCTGTTAGTTTTATATTTTGCACACATTGTGGATCATCTTTCTACTCTTTGTATGATGTTTGATAAACAAAACATTAATTTTAATATAGCAGAAGTTGTCAATATTTTATGGGTTTTGCTTTGTGTCTTGCTTAAATGATACTTCCTTACCTTAGTGTTTTCTATATTGCCTTCCACACATTTAGTTTTTAACCCAACTGGTTAAGGATGGATCTTTTTTTTTTTAAATTGTAATTTAGGTTCTGGGATACATATGCAGATCATGCAGGATTGTTGCATAGGTACATACATGGCAAGGTGGTTGGCTGCCTTCCTCTCCCCATCACCTATATCTGGTATTTCTCCCCTCATTATCCCTCCCCACTCTCCCCACCCCAGCTGTCCCTCCCTAACACACCCCCCCACTGACCGCAGTGTGTGATGCTCCCCTCTGTGTGTCCACGTGTTCTAATTGTTCAATACCCACCTATGAGCGATAACATATAGTGTTTGGTTTTCTATTCTTGTGTCAGTTTGCTGAGAATGATGGTTTCCAGATTCACCCATGTCCCTATGAAAGACATGAACTCATCATTTTTTATGGCTGCATAGTATTCCATGGTGTATATGTGCCACATTTTGTTTATCCAGTCTATTGATGATGAATATTTGGGTTGGTTTCAGGTCTTTATTATTGTAAAGAGTGCCACAGTGAACATACATGTGCATGTGTCTTTATAATAGAACAATTTATAATTCTTTGGGTATATACCAGTAATGGAATTGCTGAGTCAAATGGAATTTCTATTTCTAGGTCCTTGAGGAATTGCCACACTGTCTTCCACAATGGTTGAACTAATTTACACTCCCACCAACAGTGTAAAAGTGTTCCTATTTCTCCACATCCTCTCCAGCATCTGTTGTCTCCAGATTTTTTAATGATTGCCATTCTAACTGGTGTGAGATGGTATCTCAATGTGGTTTTGATTTGCATTTCTCTAATGAGCAGTGATGATGAGCATTTTTTCATATGTTTGTTGCCCTCATAGATGTCTTCTTTTGTAAAGCGTCTGTTCATATCCTTTGCTCACTTTTGAATAGGCTTGTTTGTTTTTTTCTTGTAAATCTGTTTTAGTTTTTTTTTTTTTTTTTTTTTTTGAGACGGGGTTTTGCTCTTTTTACCCAGGCTAGAGTGCAATGGCGCGATCTCGGCTCACCGCAACCTCCGCCTCCTGGGTTCAGGCAATTCTCCTGCCTCAGCCTCCTGAGTAGCTGGGATTACAGGCACGCGCCACCATGCCCAGCTAATTTTTGTATTTTTAGTAGAGACGGGGTTTCACCATGTTGACCAGGATGGTCTCGATCTCTTGACCTCGTGATCCACCCGTCTCGGCCTCCCAAAGTGCTGGGATTACAGGCTTGAGCCACCGCGCCCGGCCCTGTTTTAGTTTTTTGTAGATTCTGGATATTAGCCCTTTGTCAGATGGGTAGATTGCAAAAATTTTTTCCCATTCTGTTGGTTGCTGGTTCACTCTAATGATTGTTTCCTTTGCTGTACAGAAGCTCTGGAGTTTAATTACATCCCATTTGCCTATTTTGGCTTTTGTTGCCATTGCTTTTGGTGTTTTAGCCACGAAGTCCTTGCCTATGCCTATGTCCTGAATGGTTTTGCCTAGGTTTTCTTCTAGGGTTTTTATGGTGTTAGGTCTTATGTTTAGATCTTTAATCCATCTGGAGTTAATTTTAGTGTAAGGTGTCAGGAATGGGTCCATTGCTAGCCAGTATTCCCAAAACCATTTATTAAACAGGAAATCCTTTCCCCATTGCTTGTTTTTGTCAGGTTTGTCAAATATCAGATGATTGTAGATGTGTAGTGTTGCTTCTGAGGCCTCTGTTCTGTTCCATTGGTCTATGTTTCTGATTTGGTACCAGTACCATGCTGTTTTGATTACTGTGGCTTTGTAGTATAGTTTGAAGTCAGGCAGCATGATGCCTCCAGCTTTGTTCTTTTTGCTTAGGATTGTTTAGGCTATGTGGGCTCTCTTTTGGTTCCATATGAAGTTTGAAGTAGTTTCTTCTATTCTGTGAAGAAGGTCATTGGTAGCCTAATGGGGATAGCATTGAATCTATAAATTATTTTGGGCTGTATGGCCATTTTCACGATATGGATTCTTCCCAACCATGAGCATGGGATGTTTTGCCATCTGTTTGTGTCCTCTCTTATTTCATTGAACAGTGGTTTGTAGTCTCCCTGAAGGGGTACTTTACATCCTTTGTTAGTTGTATTCCTAGAAAAGAAATGTTCAGGCCAATATTCATGATGAACATTGATGCAAAAATCTTCAATAAAATACTGGCAAACAGAATGCAAAAGCAAATCAAAAAGCTTATTCATCATGATCAAGTAGGCTTCATCCCAGGGATGCAAGGCTGGTTCAACGTATGCAAGTCTATAAATGTAATCCATCACATAAACAGAACCAAAAACAAAGACCATATGATTGTCTCAATGGATGCAGAAAAGGCCTTCAACAAAATTCAACAACACGTGATGCTAAAAACCCGTGATAAAATAGGCATTGATGGTATGTATCACAAAATAATAAAAGCTATTTACGACAAACCCACAACCAATATCATACTGAATGAGCAAAAACTGGAAGCATTCCCTTTGAAATCTGGCACAAGACAAGGATGCCCCCTCTCACCACTCCTGTTCAGTATAGTATTGGAAGTTCTAGCCAGGGCAATCAGGCAAGAGAAATAAATAAAGTGTATTCAAACAGGAAGAGAGGAAGTCAAATTGTCTCTATTCATCATAAATGAAAATATGTTTTCAATGTTTATCCATTTCATAACAGGTATCAGTGCTTATTTCCTCATTGTTATAAAAAATTACATTCTGTGACTATACCATATTTTATCTATTTATTTCAAATTCATGGAAATTCTGGTTGTTTTTAGTTTTTAGCTATTGTTAATAAATGCATCTATTATGATTTCTGTACAAATTGTAGAGCAGAGGTATGTTTTTATTTTTGGGGATATATGCCTGGGGTGGATTTTCTGGCTCAGATTATTACTTTATCTTTAAACTCTTGAAGAATTGCCAGACTCTTTTCCAAAGCAATTACATCATTTTTCTACCAACAGCGTATGAGGGTTTAAATATCTATACATTCTTGTTATTTCCCTTAATTTTGACTTTAGCTACTTCAGTGGGTGTGAACTGGTACCTCAGTGTAGTTTTGATTTGCATTTCTCTAATGGCTAATCAGATTGAGCATATATTATATGTTTATTGGCCATTTGCCCCTTTGGAGATATCTATATGGATCATTTGCTCATGATTTAATTAGATTTTTTTGTGGCTTATTACTAGGTTGTAAGAGTTCTTCATATATTCTATATACAAATCCCTTGTCAGATATGATTTGAAAATATTTTCTCCCACTCTGTGTGTTGCTTTTCATTTTCTTGATGGTGTCCTTTGAACCTTAAAAGTTTTAGTTTTTAACAGTCAAGTTTATCTATTATATCAGTTGCCACTTATGCTTATGCTTTTTTCACTTTTGGTTTTGGTGTCATATTTAAGAATTCATTGCCTAATCCAGGCCAGGAAATTTTACTTCTATATTTTCTTCTAAGAGTTTTATACTTGTACTTGTTAAATTTAGGCTTATGATCCATTTTGAGTTTATTTTTGAGTATGTGTGAGGAAGGGGTCCAACTTCCTTCTTTTGCATGTTGATGTCCAGTTGTTACAGCATTATTTGTTGAAAGAATATTCTTTCCTCTGCTGAGTTGGCTATTCTGATTCCTTGAATTTTAGCATGAATTTTAGGATAAGTTTGTTCATTTTGGGGAAAAAAAGCCAGCTAGGATTATGACAGGAAGTGAGATGAATCTGTAGATCAATTTGGGAAGTATAGCCATCTTAATAATGCTAAGTTTTTCAGTCTATGAACTGAAAGGATATAGGATATCCTTCTGTTTATCTAGGCCTTTGTTAATTATAATTTTTTCCTAGTGTTTCCTAGTTTCTAGAGTATAAATGTTGAACTCATTTTGTTAAATTTATTCATAAATATTTTATTTTTGATAGTATTTTACATTGCATTAAACTTTTTTTAATCTCATGATTTTTTCTTTCTGCTGCTGCTTCTTTTCTCCTCCTCCTCCTCCTCCTCCTCCTCCTCCTCCTCCTCCTCCTCCTTCTCCTCCTCCTCCTCTCCTCCTCCTCCTCCTCCTCCTTGTTTTCTTGAGACAGGGTCTTGCTCTGTCATTCAGGCTGGAATGCAATGGAATGTTCATGGCTCACTTCGGCCTTAATCTCCTGGGCTCAAGCAATCCTCTCATTTCAGCCTCCTGAGTAGCTGGGGCTACAGGTACATGCCACATACTGGCTAATTTTTATATTTTTGGTAGAGATGGGGTTTCACCATGTTGCCCAGGCAGATCTTGAACTCCTGGGGTCTAGTGATCCACCCATCTTGGTCTCCCAAAGTGTTGGGATTACAGATTTGAGCCATTGTGCCTGGCCTAATCTCAGGATTTTTTATTGCTAGTGTATAAAAATAAAATTGATTTTTGTATATTGTTATTTTACTCTCCAAACTTGCAGAACTCGTTTATTAGTTCTAATAATTTTTTAGGGAATTCATTAGAATTTCTATATTCAAGATCATGTCATCTGCAAATAGCAATAGTTTTACTTTTTTCCCTTTAACCTGGATGCCTTTTCATTCATTTTCTTGCTTGTTTCCCTAGCTATAACTTCTAGTATAGTGTTGAATGGAAATGGTAAGAACAGACGTTCTTGACTTATTCCTAATTTTAGGGGGAAAGCATTTAACTTTTCATCATAAAATATGATGGAAGCTATAGTTTTTCATAGATGTCATTTGTCTTAATTTATTATGGCCGCCATAATAAACTACCATAAACTGAGTGACTTAAAACAACAGAAATGTACTCTCTCACAGGTCTGGAGACCAGATATTTGAAATCAAAATGTCAGCAGGGCCATGTCCTCTCCACATTTGCTGGAGGAGATTTCTTTACATGTCACTCCTATTTTCTGGTGGCTCTAGCACTCCAGCCTCTGCCTTCGTGATCACATTACTTCCTCCCCTTTTCAGTGTCTTTTATGAGGAAACCTGTCAATAATTCAGGAAGACGTATTCAAGATCCTTAAGTTAATTTTATCTAGAAAGACACATAAGAAACTAGGTAACATTCATTCTTTCTGGATATTAGAATGTGGATGTATCTTTTGGGATAGGGCAGCATTTAACCTTTATCAAATTGAGAAATTTTTCTTCTATCCTGATATAATTGAGGGTTTTTATCATAAAAATGTTTTGGTTTTTTCAAAACCTTTTTCTGCGTCTATAGAGATGATCATTTTGTTTTTGTCCTTTATTATATTAATACATTCACTGATTGTCACATGTTAAACCAACCATGCATTCCTGTGGTAAATTCCACTTGCTTACGGTGTATATATTTTTTTATATTGCTCGCTTCAGTTTGCCAGTGTTTTATTAAGGATTTTTTGTTTTATATTCATATGAGATATTAGTCTGTAGTATTTTATATGTGATATCTTTGTCCGATTTTGGTATCAGGGTTGTATCAGCTTCATAGAATGAGTTGAAAAGTATCCTCTTCTATTTTATATTTCTGAAGATTTTGTGAAGAATTTTTATTCTTTTAAAAATATTAGATAGAATGAATCAGTGAAGCCATTTCTTTATGGAAGTGGAAAGTTTCTCACTTTTATTTGTGGAAAGTTTAAAAATTCCAAATTTGAACTTTTTTTTTTTTTTCTTAGTATCTTGCTCTTTGGCCCAGAGTAGAGTGCAGTGGTGTGATCATGGGTCACTGCAACCTCTGCCTCTCAGGTTCAAGTGGTTTTTGTGCCTCAGCCTCCCAAGTAGCTGGGGTTACAGCATGTCACCACACCCAGATAATTTTTCTATTTTTAGTAGAGACAGGGTTTCACCATGTTGACCTGGCTAGTCTTGAATTTGTGGCATCAATTGATCTGCCTTTCTAAGCCTCCCAAAGTGCCGAGATGCAGGCATGAACCACTGTGCCCAGCCCAAACTCTTTATTTTATAGGTTTATTACATTTTCTATTTCTCTTGTATCAATTCTGATAATTTGTGTCTTTCTACAAGTTTTTTCATTTCGTATCTTTTAGAAAGGCTTGTAGTTGTTTATAATATTGCATTATAAATCTTTTATTTCTCTTCATATTGGTAGTTATGTTTCATCTTTTTAAATTTTAGTAATTTGAGTTTTCTTTCTCTTTTTTATATTTCAGTCTAGATAAGGGTTTGCCAATTTTATTGATCTTTTCAAAGAAAAAATTTTGGTTTTGATTTTCTCTAGTTTTCTCTTCTCTATTTTGCTATTTTCTGTTCTAATCATTATTTTATTTGTTCTGCTTGCTATTGCCTTCATTTTTTTTCCCAATCTTTTTGTTTTTGTTTTTGTTTTCTGAAATAGAGTCTTGCTCTGTCGCCCAGGCCGGAATACAGTGGTGCAATCCTGGCCCACTGCACCCTCTGCCTCCCAGGTTCAAGCTATCCTCCTGCCTCAGCCTCCCTAGCAGTTGGGATTACAGGTGTCTACCACTGCAGCCAGCAAATTTTTTTGTATTTTTAGTAGAGGTGGGGTTTCACCATGTTGGCCAAGCTGTTATCAAACTCCTGAC
Organism: Sapajus apella; assembly: GCF_009761245.1. Classification (NCBI taxonomy): domain Eukaryota; kingdom Metazoa; phylum Chordata; class Mammalia; order Primates; family Cebidae; genus Sapajus; species Sapajus apella. Next base: position 18,527,809 of record NW_022436953.1, read on the forward strand.
CTTGTGATTTGCCTGCCTTGGCTTCCCAGAGTACTGGGATTACAGGCGTGAGCCACTGCACCCAGTTGGGGCTTTTTACTTAACCTACCTCTCCTCCTGGAGCAAAACTTCTGTGCTATTTTTTGGAGTTGTAGTTGGGTGGGCTTAGTGGCCTGTTCCTCTTAGAGTGACACCACTACTTTATGTACAGAGCACTACATGGGGATACTAGCCTCTGGAGTCTTCTCAGCTTGGCTTTTCTGGCATGGAATACTCTGTCTTATGAGTGAGGTGGGATGAGGACTTTTGGGTCCAGTGTTTTTAGCCTGCTGGACTTGGTGTATAGCTAACCCTATGAATGGCAGCTGGGTAGAAGAGCACCCAGACCTCTCATGATCTTTCCCAGAACAAAGCTTCTGTAACCCAGAGCTGGAGGGAATGAGAAGTGCTGGTATCCTGCCACTCCTAGTGAGATATTGCTGGCCTGGAGTGGGAGTTGAGGGATGAAGGAGCCTTATGTTCTTGGTTTACTTGCCTGAGGTAGAATTTCTATCATGCTGAACTGGTTGTGTGTGTGTGTGTGGCAGAGATGAGGGGCTGGGGTAAGTAATGTATCTATTGCCATAGACTATTGCTGTTCTTTTTAGTAAATGTTTCTTTATTTGGTGTTGCTCTTAGTCAAAATTTCTGAGACCTTGATGGTTGTTTTTTATAATTTTTACCAATTATAGTTCTTTTCCTAGTGGGAGTGTTTGTGGAACTCCTCATGTTACCATTCTGGAAGTGAGCTTCATATTCCATTTTTTTCTTTTTGAGATGGGGTCTCGCTCTGTTGCCCAGGCTGGAGTGTAGTGGTGTGATCTCGGCTCACTGCAACCTCCTTCTCCCAGGTTCAAGTGATTCTCCTACCTCAGCCTCCTGAGTAGATGGGACTACAGGTGCATGCCTCCGTGCCTGGCTAATTGTTTGTGTTTTTAGTAGAGATGGGGTTTCACTGTGTTAGCCAGGATGGTTTCAATCTCCTGACCTTGTGATCTGCCCGCCTTAGCCTCCCAAAGTGTTGGGATTACAGGTGTGACCCACTGTGCCCGGCCGAGCTTCATATTCTTTAGAAATTAATTGGTATTATAATCCATGGTTTTGGAGATACTGCATATACCATACTAACTATACTATACATATTAGCTATGTTCATATATATAATAACTCTGATTTCTAATTGTTTGTTTGTATCAGAGATTTATTTAGAGTAGTTATTTAGTATTTATTTATATTGTCATGCACTTTTACTACATATCCATTCATTCAAATAAGTTATAATTGTGAGCATATATTTATAAAAGTTTCTCTCAGAATTATACTTCAAAGAACATTTATATTAATTCTAATATTTCATAAAAGCTTTGTAATTGTAATTTTTGATTACACAAAAAATATATATCTCGAGAAAATGTACCTATTCATAAATGAGTACAATCTATAGACTTTACTTAGGTAAGGAACAAAACCAGCAAATTTATGCTGTTAGAATAGTGGTAATATTCTTACAGTTTTTTATTTGAGTGTTGATTACTTAGTTGTGTTCATGTTCGAAAAATCATTGAGTTTTAGGCTTCTGATATGTGCACTTTTATGCATGTTATACATAAATAAAAACTTAAAAGTTTATTATGGGGTCCATATGAATTATAAAGTTTTAACCAAATATTGTTTAGAGTAAATCTCCTATATTTAACTTTTTACTTATTTGGTATTTAAAAATGATGTTTTGGGCCCCAAGTTTTAAGATGGCTTTTTTCCTACCTTTGTAAATGAAAAAATAATTTATAATATAAATTATTATGAGTATTAAAATTTTTTGATATTGTGTCTCCTCACAGCATTTTAAGATGCTATGAGCCTCAAAATATATTTTTTTTAATATTAAAGTTTAGAGGTCATTTATAAATCGTTAAAAACATGTTTTCCTCCCATAATTACAGGAAAAACTCTATATGCAAAGTATTCCCTTTATATAATATATATAAAATCAGGGAGGTCATTTTATCCTTTGTAATACATTTTTAAATTTTATTCTGTAGGACTATTTTGAAAGAAAGTGGGTTTGCCAGATATCTTCATTCAGCTGTTCTTATCAATGGAGCTATGCTTATTTTTGGAGGAAATACCCATAATGACACTTCCTTGAGTAACGGTGCAAAATGTTTTTCTGCCGATTTCCTGGCATATGACATAGGTATGTATATGTTAGGATTATAAAAAGTAGGAAATATCAGAAATTTTTCATACAGATATTCGCAAATACATCAATTGATACCATGTGTATATGTCATTTTAGAGAAAAATTCAGTGCTAGACTGTGAATGGAATTCTTTCTAATTTCAGCATAGGAGTGATATGGTAATAGAGCCAAGAGATCAGAAATACTGAGCAAAAGTAGTGGTAGATACGGGGGAATACAGAAAGCTAGATTTGGATGTCCTTTTTGAAGGCTTTTTATGTTGTTTCCTTTTGTGAACACTGTATCAATTTATTGTGTTTGTTACATATTAATTTTGATAATGAGTAGATATGGAATACTGTAAAATTATGTAAAATTTTATATATAGTAGGAATGTAAACATTTTCGATTTTAAGGGATAAGCAAAATATATTTTATATTAAACATTTCATATGTACTTTCTAAGTATAGGAATCTGATAGAACTAGAGAAAGGAGTAGAGAAAGAGAACTAAAGACATAAGTTTTTGAGACAAAATGGAAACCTAGAATGTATCTAGGAAACAACTACATAAGCATCTTTTCCCAAATAACCAAAAACAGAGTGCATTTATACAATTCATCTAATTTTAGTTATGTAATATAGTCCTATCAATTTCTGAATATTTAAGTGAATGTATTTATTTAAATACTAAATTTAGCTATCCAGTAGACCATTGTAGTAAAAACCTTGTTTCTCTATGTATCATATCATATATAAAACCTAGCTGATATTTAAAATATACTCATCAATACTTAAGAGCACCTTTTATTGAGGGTATAAAGTATTATACCAATCTGAAGCAATTAGGAAACATTTTCATAAGTAAAAGTAAAAGAATAACACATTGAATAGATGTAAGAAGTATACTTGTGCTCTTAAACCTTATAAAGGCATATAATCTGCTTTGGCAAATTATTTCAAGTAGAAGCATATAAAGAAAATTATGACTATTAATAAGCACTTTAATCTTTTTACTATTATGGTTGTTTCAAAGGAAATTTCTAGTAATACAGTGAAACATGCTTTTAAAATCTAAGCAATGAATGTCATTCTGTGATTAATCATTCAATGGTTATAATTAAATCTTTTTCTTTTTGAAATAATAATTTGAAGTGGTAACTCCTGATGAACATGGGATTGTTTCAGCCTTTAGGAGGCTCATGAATCATTGTATGAAATTAGTAAAATGGGTTGAATGAAGTACAGAATACAGGCTGGCAGTGACTTTATCTGTCATTGCTAGGTTGGGCCTATCAATATATTATTATTTTGGCTATGGTGATAAGACAGTGGGCTTATTTTTCTAGAAGGTGAAGAAAATTTTGTTTGTTTTTCTTCTGGGGAATAACATTCCACAAAAAGTATAGGTTGTTGTTATTGTTAAAAATCCCTGAAGTGGAATTTTGAACTTTTGCAAAAGGTTCACTTTAGTGAAGAGTTTAAGGTTGAGCTATTTTCTGGCTGATATAATGGGAATTTATTTTTATTTTTTTCATATTGTTGAAGATTATGATATATCAAGTTTTATGTGTCACATAGGTGACAAAACATTAGAGAATTTTTTTTCGGAAATAGAAAGATGTCAGATTATGATGATTCTAATTACTACTATTTATTAATTTCCTTCTGTATGCTAGGTATTAGGTTAATTGATTTATATACAAAACCTTTAACCTCTCCAACAACCTTGTAGCATACTATTAATAACCTAATTTTCAGGAGATTAAACAGACAAGAGTAACAGGAACTTGCCAAAGTCATGCTGGTAGTAGGTGGCAGATCTAACTTTTGTAACTCATAACACTTATGGTAGTCTTTCTAATTGACTACATCATGCTGATTAGTTGGGCCCATTTTATGTTCTTAATTTTGGCAACAAATTGCCTTATTCTTAGTAATGCTTGTTTTTTAATGCTGTGGAAATATAGAAGCAAATATGAGTTTTATTTTTTTCAAGCAAATTGTTCAGACCGGAGGAAGGAATAACGTATTTTAAACACTTTTAAATTTTAACAAAGGTTTCTTTATTCCTCCTGTGCTAACACTGACAACAAAACCATAAAGACAGCTACACAATTCAACGTAGATTAAAACTCTTTGGCTTTACCTCCTTTATTTGTAGGTAGTTCTCAGTAAGGCTCCCTAAAATAATCTGTATTTATCCTCCTGGGTTTGGAGTATGAAATGTTGGACTATTTTTTGGGGAAAAGTATTTTTCATATTATTTTTTATATTTCAATAAATATTTTTCAAACATTGTTTTCCTCATGGAGTATGTTTTTGTGGAAATATATATAAGCATTATATAATAAACCAGTTAGGAAACAGAAAAAATATCATGTTGCTAGTTTGTCTCTTCACTGTGGTACCCTAGGACTTTTTTTGCATATTTATAGAGAGCACTTAAAAACTTAGCTGATTGCTTTGTGTTACACGATGTTTAAACAAATAAAAATATTTGTAGCATTTCTCATTTTTTATTGTTGTGAAATCTATTATTTCAATCTTACTACCATAGTAAATTTTACACAGTCAATATCACCAACCTTTGGGTATATAGCCTTGCCTTCACAGTTCTATTATTGCATGATTGATGTAGAAGGCATATGCTGGTGATTTTCAAACATCACCATATCTTTACATCTTCTTTGGAGGTTCGTTTGAAAAAAAAACTGGCTTATAAGATCAGATTCTTTGAGGTTAGATACTGGGCATCTGTGTTTTCAGAAAGTGACTAAAGTGCAGCTGATAATGCAGCTAGGGTGGTGAATAAGATAGGTGGACTATAACGCATAGCATGACACATTGCTTAATTTGACTATAACATATGACATGACACATTTCTTAATGTTCTCGTTTGTAAATCTAGTTTGAGGTCAGATTTTAGAATCAGAAAACTTAATTTTTTTTTGTTATTGTTAGTGCTGTTGTTATTACTTTCAGAAAGCCACCATGACACCTTCTTTAAGGTTAAAAATAACTTTCTGGTAAAGATAACCTATTTAGAATTCACACAGAATTCCGAAACAAGATGAAAAACAACTTATTTACAATATTTTTTCTTCACCAAAAAGATAATAGAGGAAAATAGAAACATGAAAATGTAATTACCATAGTTAAATTATTTAAGAATGGATAGGGAATAGGATTTGTATAAGAAGTATATCTTGCAGAAAGCAGAACAGCCAAAACTTCAAATAAGATTAAAAATAATAATTGAGTTTTCAGAATAAGTTCCCTGAACATGGTGGTTTTACTTATAACATTAATTTCTTTGTAGGTGATTATTTAAAAACTAAATCAGTAAAAACTGAAAAGTAATAATGTATATTCTTAACCATTTTATAATACAGTAAAATTGCAGTTCTGTGTACTCTTAAAAAATCACTTAATTAATTAATGAAGCCTAGGATACCTGATTTTGTCCAACTCTTTGGAGTGATATATATATATGTGTGCATATATATATATATATATATATACTAGATACAGTTTGGTAAGGCATATAATTTCATAGCAAAATAATATTCAAATTAAGACATCTAGTTATTTAACTTATTGGAATACTCAGGCAAACATGAAAATTCCAACCTGCTTGCTCTTCATATTTATAATTATTTTTATTTTCTGGAGGCTATTTTATTAATTCCTCTCTCTGTTTATCAGTATTTCCCTATGCACTTTGCTAAATTTTTAGGGCTCTTTATTGATGAAAGTGGTACCACTTACCCAGACACCTGAAAGAAACAGTTTTTTTGTAGATCAGGAAAATCCTTAGAATCATTCACACATTTTTTTCAATGAATTTAGCAAACTGTCAACTGTTTTAAGCTTCATTGTATCCTTTGTTCAAGGTATTCTCTTTCTTTAAAAAGAATAAACTACCATTTCTTGCAGAAACTACTATCTCTTATAGAAACTACAAGAAATATTAGTTTATTCTTTTTAAAAAAGGAGGCCACAAAGTAAAAGAAAAAATAACCTTTCATTTTGAGGGAAGAATGAACTAACATTTATATAATGTTTCCAATAGTGCTTGGCATGTCACACATGATTTATAATATAATTATTATTACATCTGTGTAGTGTACATTAGTGTATTTAATTTATAGAAGAAGACACTGTGATTTACCATAGTTAAACCTAAAGTCACACAGGCCATAAGACGTTGTATTCAGAATTTAAAGTGAAGTCTACATTCAGAGTTTTTTTGATACTAACATTATACCCTATGATATTTATTTTTCCTGGTTTAACAGGAAAAGATTTGAAATTTAGCTGTGTAATAAGACATTCAAAAATATTTTTTATCAGTAGATTTGGTCATATTTTTGAGACGTATTTGAATTTCACTCTACCTGTCCCCCTCCCATAAGTTGATTGGAAAATAGTGACCTCAAGATAGAAAATGTAGGAGAAAAAAAGGATAATGCATAATGATCCTGTCTCATTCTTAACAAGTCTACATTCATTTTGAGAAACTGTTTTGAATACAAAAATTACTAAATAAAGATTAATTTAAAAATGCTCTGAAAAAATTACTAAATAAAGATTAATGAAAAAAATGCTCTGAAAAAGCAGCCTCTTTAATAAATAGTGTTGGGAAAAATTGATATTCATTTGCAAGAGTATGAAATTAGACCCTCTAAACTAAAAAATGGATCAAATCAATAAAACAACAGAAAACAGGAAAAATGCTTCAGGACATGAGTCTGGAGAAGATTTTATGAAAAAGGCTGCAACAGCATGGGCAACAAAAGCAAAAGTAAAGAAATGGGATCATATAAAAATAAAAAGCTTCTGCACAGCAAAAGACAATCAACAGAGTGAAAAGACAACCTACAGAAAGGGAGAAAATATTTGCAAACTATTCATTTGATGGGATTAATATCCAGAATATGTAATGAACTAAAAAAATCTCAACAGTAAAAACAAACAAACAAACAAACAAAATCCATTTTGTAAATATTTAACAAAATAGGCGAATGGTCTGAACAGACATTTATCAAAAGAAGACATACAAATAACCGACAATATATGACAGCATGCTCAACATCAGTAATCATAAGGGAAATACAAATCAAAACTCAATAAAATATCATCTCCTCCCATTTAGGATATCTATAATCAAAAGGACAAAAAAATAACAAATGCTGCGAGGATGCAAAACAGAGGGGAACTGGTGTTGGTGGAAATGTAAGCTAGTACAGCCACTATGGAGAACAGTATGGAGGTTCCTCAAAAAACTACAAATAGAACTATTATATGATCCAGCAATACCACTACTAGACATTTATCCAAATCAGCATATTAAAGAGAGACCTGCACCTCCAGGTTTATTGCAGTACTGTTCACAACATCCAAGATATGGAATCAACTAGGTTTCCAACAAGAGATGAGTAACTTTAAAAAATGTGGTATATATACATGCTGAAATACTATTCAGCCATAAAAAGAGTAAAGACCTGTCATTTGTGACAACATGGATGGAACTGGAAGACCTTATGTTAAGTGAAATAAGCCATGAACAGAAAGTTAAACACTATGTTTTCACGCATATGTGGAAACTAAAAAAGCTGATCTCATAGAAGACAAAAGTAGAACAAAGGATACTAGAGTCTGAAGAGGGCAGGGGGAAGTGGTAGCTTACACAGAGAGACTACTTAAAGAATACAAAATTAAGGCCAGGTGCGGTGGCTCATGCCTATAATCCCAGCACTTTTGGAGGCCGAGGCGGGTGGATCACAAGGTCAAGAGATCGAGACCATCCTGATCAACATGGTGAAACCCGGTCTCTATTAAAAATACAAAAAATTAGCTGGGCATGGTGGCGCACACCTGTAGTCCCAGCTACTCGGGAGGCTGAGGCAGGAGAATTGCTTGAACCTAGGAGGCGGAGGTTGCGGTGAGCCGAGATCGCGCCATTGCACTCCAGCCTGGGTAACAAGAGCAAAACTCCATCTCAAAAAAAAAAAAAAAAAAAAAAAAAAAAAAAAAAGAATTCAAAATTATAGCTAGATAGGAGGAATACATTGTAGTGTTCTATACCACTACAAGATGACTATAGTTCACAATTATATATAGTTTCAAATATCTAGAATGAGGATATTGAACATTTGTAACACAAAGAAATGATAAATGTTTGAGATGATTGATATGCCAATTACCCTGATCTGATCACTATACATGTATTGATGCATAATTATATACCCCATTAATATATACAATTATTATTTCTCAGTTAAAAAATGTAAAAAGGGAAAAAATGTTTTAAATGTCTTCACTCTTGGGGGAAGAAGGCAGGAAAAGAAGTCACGGATGTAGAATGAAAAATTTCAAATGAAATATTAACAAGTAGGATCCATCCATATTTCGGAAGTTTAATAAACTATGACCAAGCAAAATTCATTCTAGGAATTCAACTGTGTTCATTATCTGGGAATCTATAAATATGATTTATTAGATCAAAACTATTTACTAAAGGCAACAGGACATATCATTGTATATTAAAACACTATGAAATCATTTCAGTTAAGATTAGGTGTCAAAGAGCAATGACTACTTTGCCTGGCAGAGAGTAAAAAGCTAAATAAATATTTACTTAATGAATGCCAGGGGACAAATCCCAAGAGAAGATATGGGTATGAATGTGTGTGTGTTTTTTTAAAAATTGAGAATGAGATAACCTAGGGTAAATTGTGCTTATTTTAGAGTATTAAAAGAAGTTTTGAGGTAGGGGGCCACCAAACAACAAAACTCCAGTGAAGTACCAACATTTAAGGGGCAGGTGGGAAGAGATTTTTTGCAACATTCAGAAATGTGATTTTCTACTACAGAAGTATTGAAATAGCTAAATATACTTTTCTTTATATTCATCTTGTTATGAGCCTTGTACATACAACCTATGTGTTCTTTCTGTGTTATTTCAAATTTGCAATTAAGATTGACTTATGAATTGGTATTTTAAGTAAAACAGTAAAAGATTTTTTTTTTTTTTTTGAGACAGAGTCTTGCTCTGTAGCCCAGGCTGGAGTGCAATGGCGCAATCTCGGCTCACTGCAAACTCCGCCACCCAGGTTCAAGCAACTCTTCTATCTCAACCTCCCGAGTAGCTGAGATTACAGGGGCCCACCACCACGCCCGCCTAATTTTTGTATTTTTAGTAGAGACGAGATTTCACCATGTTGGCCAGACTGGTCTTGAACTCCTGACCTTAGGTGATCCGCCCACCTCGGCCTCCCAAAGATTTTTTAAGTGTCTTTACAATAATTTTATATATATATATACACATGATTACTGACAGCAGAGCTATTTCCTACCCTGGCTGGAATATATATGTATATAATATAGATATAATGAAAAAAAATGAGCATTTATGGAAAAATTAGCCAGTGAATTTACATTTTCCACTTGCATTATTTTGTGTATAATTGTTAAAATAAATCAGTCTCCCTTCAGCTTGAGTTTTTAATGTAATACTCTATCCCTCATGGGTAAATAGTTTGGATGGTATAGTACTATTACTCAAATTTGGGTTTCATAGAACAGTAACTCTAATTTTTTGATCTTATGTATACTGAGTATATGGTTTGTAATTAATATTTAGTACCTTAAATAATGAGTACCTTAAGAGGTGTTTTATTTTTTATATTTTAAGCCTGTATTCCAGAGAGTGTATATTACCTTGGTCTTCATTCTTTTCACTGTGGCTGTTTTGTTAGTATAGAATATTATTTCTATAATTTTCATGATGTCAGTAACTATGGAATTTGCTTTAATTTGGCCTTGAACTGTTTATGAAGTGATAATAACCTAAGTGCTCCAGAAGTATATTTTCTTCTTGGCAAGAAATATAAATTGCATTCAGACAGATTAAAAACGTAAGAGACTTTATAATGTAAGAATTGAATTAGACTACATGTAAACAAATTATATTAATTTAATATTGAGCTTTAAGGCATTTGATTTATGCCAGTGTACCAAGCTGGCATATTTATGGTTTCTTACTCTCATTATCTAGACAGCAGAGAATTCCCCATGTGGCCATAGGGAGGGGTGTTGATGTAACAGTGGTGGATGACATAGGGATTTGAGCTACATACTTATACAGATTGCTTGCCCTGTGTTCTTGCCCATACTTGATCATGGGTACCACTTCCATTTTATATTCTTAGGGTAATTGGTAACAGAACTAGCTCATGATTGCAGACTCTCAACACATAGTCACTTGATTACCCATGGTCAATCATTCTATTTTTATCTGGACCCGATGGCATGGCAGTAATAGAGGTATATAATTTTCCACTGCAGATAGTATGGCCTTTGACATGTGTCTCAAGACTGCATTGTGATTCTTTCACTGATGCTTGCCATAAATTCCACATACTACTTTTTCCAACAGTGACACTACCAATAACTATAGTATGTACTGGGTCATATGTCCCTAGATGCAGAGTTGCTTGCAGGGTAGACTTCACTGACTGCAGAGCTATTTCCTATCCTGGCTGCAAAGAGCCGACATCCTTTAATGTCTTCCAGTATATAGGCTGACGTAGTATTCCTAGGAGTGGAATATACTGCCTTTAGAACATGAAGAGGCCCACCTGATGGTTTGCTGCTTTCTTTGTAATGGGAGTTGAAAGATGCATAATTGGTCTTTTAGTTCAGATGAGATGTCTTAGAATGTTCTTGTCCACTGGACCCCTACATATTTTACTAATATGAAAGTCTCTGAATCTTTGTAGGTTTTATTTTCCACTCTTTGAAGCATATGTCTTAAGAAGGTTTCTGTTGCATTATTCTTGCCCATCTGGTCTAATTAGCATGAAACATCATACTAATGTGGTGGAACACTGTAATGTTCTGTAAGATATACAACAGCATCAAATGTATTCTGGGTATGTATGACAAAAGAAGGTAGAGTTAATATCATCCTAAGGCAAAAGTGTGAATGTATACTATTTTCCCCTCCATGTGAATGCAAGCCATTTTTGATCCTCTTTTTTGATAGAGTTAGCAAATAACACATTTGCCAACTCCATGGCCATGTTAATCTGCTGTAATAAAGATATACAACTTGCACGATGCCTGCAAGTTTAGCTCTCCTTGTGGTAAACAACTGCTATCCTTTAAGCTTTGTTTAGTTTGCAGGGGCCAAACTGACGATTTCAATGGTGATTTGATGGGGTCCATTATCCTGGCATTAATTAGATTCTTTAGGGTGATACTAATTTCTTTTACTCACTCTCTCTGGAATGTGATAGTATTTTAAAATTTATTGAATTATCCAGAGGATAAAATCTCCCAGAGGCTTCCACTGCGATAACCAAGGACCAAATGTGGTAGGTGTTGTGCCATTCACCAAGTGTGATTATTCCAATTCTATATCCAGGGACTGAAGACATGATCACTAGTCTGTGACCCAGTGGACCCATTTTGAGCTGGACCTTGTCCAGGATTCCATTTTTTTCCTCATCCCCATTTATGCTTACTATAAAAAGCGGCAATAATGATACTTTTTATCTTTAGGTGTCAGTGTCAACTCAGACTCTGTATTCAATAGTACTTGAAATGTTCGTGATGCCTTTCTTTCTAGACAAAAATTAATAAAATTATTATGGGTACCTTTGAGGAATAGCTGGGGAAATTAATACCACATACACTTACTGTGGTATTTCAGAGTCCTCCTTCCTGAATTTAAAATGTATCATCTCTGGATTTAAAAAATGGCTCATGTCCAGAAATTGAGCAGTGCATTGTGACTTTTTATTGCAGCATAAACCATTAACCTCCTGATCATCCATCCTTGTTTTCTTTTGATAATATCAGTTGGGAATACCCTTGTTGACTGTTTTGCCTCTAGGGATGCTATGTTCTGTTAAATATCTCTATAATTCTTTATAAGTTAGTTTCCTTTATTGACACTTTTGACCTTGCTGCTTATTACAATAATTACCCTCTACTTGGATTGGCTTCTGATCCTTATGTGTTACCAGCTGGCCTCTATTGTCCTATTGTCTCCCATCATTGGGCTCAGTTCTGTTACAGTTTCTCCTGCCATCAGCTTTGGTGGAGGACAGCTACAAAATTCTTAGTGATGCTAGTGTCTCTCCCACCATCATATTCTTCATGGCTTTGGTAAGTGGCATATTGTCTGGCCCCTTCCATAGATAAAATGCCTGGTGGGTTTTCTGGCATTACATAGTATATCTATTTCACCTTGTGCACACTTTTAGACTTTTAATCACTGCCTTTATTGTTTGCTATGGCAGTTCTGGCATTTTGACCTTATTTAGCATGGGGTATATTTTTCATGTTTTCCATGTTTCTAGGAGTCATCAAGATAGCAAGTTAACATTACCTCTTGTGGCATCCTTGTCAGAAAGGTAAATCCTGCATCTTGGGAGAATGCTTTCAAATCAACAAACTCCCTACTCCAATGATAAGGCTCTGGCCCCCTTGATCGAGCTCCCCTCTGAATCTCATACCACCTGTACTCCCCCACCTCCCATCAACAGTTACCCTTCCTCATACTTTTCAAGCATCTAGTACTTCACTCCTGCTATACTATTTGCTTCCATTGGCATGCTTTCCTAATTTACCACTGGTTTACATTTTTGCAGTTTCTTGATGGCCACTTTGTGCCAAGGGCTATCTGTGCTCCACCTACCACCAATGATGAGTTTTTTATTGCTAGCCTGGCAATGTATGATCCAGCTCTCAAACTCCCAACTTATTTCTTACTTTCTTATATCATTCCTGAAACAAGTCAGAGTTTGAGTTCTCTGGAAAGCAGACTCTGAGGCAGAGGTTAGTATTCATGATGTTAATTGGGAATACCCTTACAACCAATGCCTTTGCAAGAGATAGAGGGATGAAGCAGAATTGGACAAAGGGAGAAGTTGAGTTGTGACGCTGGTTGGGTAACCTTAGTTAACCCTGTAAGGATTGACTGAAGGCAAAATAATTGGTCATACTTCTTTCATGTTGGACTGGAATGGCCAGGCCTTTGTGCTGCCACATTGATCAGTCATTGGATATGGGTCATTCTAGGAAGGGTGTGCCCTTGAGTGAAGTGGGTCTGTGTTCCTCAGGCAGTTTGTGAGGTAGCTTGCAACTGACTATTCACTGACAGCACTACTGGCAACCCAGAAAACAAAATTTTTTTTGAATGATGATCTGGGCAGCATGTATCCATGTCTACCAGAAATATCCAAACTTCAGATGAGTAACACCAAATAAAAGTTTATTTTTCACCCATCATACATGTTAATCATTGGTTGGCAGGGCAGATTTAAAAAAATTTTTTGTCATCATTTAGGTACCCAGGCTGACAGAGGACATAGGCTTCCACAGAGTCTTTCATTGCTAATTAAATGCCTCCAACCAGAAACACATATTGCAGTAGCTTGCATTACATTGATACAATCAACTTCTAGGGATTATAGGAATATAATTTTATCTTGTGCCTGGAGGAAAGGAACTGAAATATTTTGTTGACCAGCACCAACATCTATCAAAAATATTGTATGTAATTCTTTTTTAAACTTTTGGTGTAATTGAAGATGATGTATTGGAGATAGTAATAAAGCTGTCACTTCCTATCACTACATGTGTTAAAAGGCAAAGAATTAGAAGTAGAATTATGTTTTATTATTTGTCTATATTAATTGCTCTCATGTATAATTACATTACTATTACTATACTGTAATGTTTCTCTTCTGCAAGGACTTGTGTACTTTAAAAACCAAACCAAACCAAACCAGAACATGACTGAGAGCATAAGCACTATTTTGTAAACAGTGAGACTGAATGAAAGTATACATATTAAGAGGGAAACCCTCGTGCTACTTTCATACTTAGGTCCTTCCTAAAATGCCATTAGTCCGATTTATGGTTTCCAGGCAGAAGACTGGAAAATTATCTGAAGGAGTCTGACCAGTCTAAGAGAAAGCATGTATAAATACTGACATTTGGAGGTTTCTAACTGAAATGGTCCCACCTGATCAGAATCCTAACAGTCAACATGTCCTTCTTAAGCACAAAATTCCTAATGACTTTCGTAGTGCCTCACTCTTAAATTTGCAGCCAGTTATTTTGACAATTACAAAAAGTTACTAAATTTGACCAAAGTGTCAAACGTGGGGAAAAAAATAAGAAATTAGAGAAAATAGAGCTAATCCACAGAGATTATAAATTAAATCTTTATGGATAGAAGATGTTCCATTTGTGAAGCAAAATGTGAGATTTTAATAAAAGGTAATTCAGAAAAGGAAAAAAATGGGCTCTTGGAAATTTATATTAGGAAAACAAATCAGTGATTTGAAGATAAAGTGAAGAATTTCCATTAAGTATTATGAACAATGAACAGATGTAAAATAGGGTAAAAAATAAGAAATTTACATGATTATTCCAGAAAACTTTATATCTGAGTAATAGAATTGAAAAAGCAAAGAACATGACATTTTAGATACGAAGGAGATTATCAAGTGAATAATTTAAAAAATGTGTTTGAGATTGAAGTACACAAATTTTAAGAAGAAAAGAGCCTACTGAGCCCCAGAAGAATGAATACAAAAGACTCACAGCAAAGCTCATTACAAAAAGACAAAAAGAACCTTAAAACTTCTAGATAGAGAAAAGAAATAGTACAAATAAATCATAAGACTCAATAGCATAGCAGTTTACAAATGCAATACCAGAAGCCAGGAGAGTGGACTAATACCTTCAATATTTGAAATTGCTTTCCATGTTAGAATTCTAAAACCAATCAAATAATACTAAAAGTGTTAGAGTGGAATAAAGTCATTTTTTAGAATTGCAGAATTTCAAAAAATATACCTTCAACATACACTTTATTTAGAAACTTTAGGTTTATATCACCTATTGAAGTATGAGATTAAATAAATAAATAAAAACAGAAAAAATAAAACCTAAGAAACAGAATATATAACACAGGAGAAATATGGAGGGAACCCTTATGATGCTGTAATAGACCTAGAGAGCAGTTTAAGTTCAGATTGGAGAAGAAAGATGGAGTTTCAGAAGGGATGTCTTTAGATAGTAAATGAAATTGCCAGATAGCTTGATGTATTAGAAGACATTGAGAAGAAATGTACACATCTGGCAAAGGGTTGGGGGAGAATTAGCAGTAGATACATAGGAAATTAAGCAAAAAAGTGAAAATATAGTTTGTGGAGAAAATAAGTTATTTAAGAATAAAAATATAGTATGTAATGTGGCTTATCTGTGAATAATATCACATAATAAAACTGAACATCAGCTGAGTGTGGTGGTGTGCAACCATAGTTCCAGAAACTCTGAAGGCTGAGACAGGAGGATCACTTGAGCCCAGGAATTAATTTAAACCAACCTAGGCAATAAAGCAAGACCCCATCTCTAAAAAGACAAATAAGAAACTGACTATTGCTCTAAACAAAATTATAATAAACGTACAGGGAGAATGAAGGGAGAGGAAGTATGTGTGTGTAAGTCTGTGTAAGAGCTTAATCTTCACCTTCTGAAGAAGGAAGTCAGGCAAATTATCTGAAAGTGGGAACTGAGCATGCTAGTTAGAACAAATGAAAATACAAAAACAAACAAAAAATACAACTCTTTCTAGCTATTTATTTAGAATTAAAAGTGCTTACCTCCATTATTCTGGAATATGTTTGGGAAGACAGGGGGCAGTGGATTTTGTGTGTATGTGTATGTGAGAGAGAAGCCTTGTAGAAATATTTGACTTTTGAGCTTCCCACATGTATATATTTAAAAATGATAAAATAAAAGTGAACTATAACAATACAGAAATTAAATGATGCACAAGTTAGGTCAAGGATAAATGTTCAAAAATTGGGAAAATTGGTGTATGGACATATACTTGGAAATATCTGGAAAGTATGGTAGATGGGAAAAATTAAGTTTGATGCTTACCACATATACAAAAATAAGTTCCAAACAGATTGAAGACCAAAATAGTAAAAGCCAACTGAAAAATCTTTAAAAGAAAATTAGAGATTATTTTTAAAATCTCAATTTACTGAATAAACAAGTACAGATCATAACTAAAAATATGACCAATTTTCTGTAGAGCAAGATTTCATAAACTAAGTGAAAAAAGAAGCGGTAGTATGGAAGAAATTAGTATTGAAATTGTATACATTTTTCTTAATTACTTTCCATAGTTTTTATATAGTTTGTGGATTTTTTTATGATTTTTATTTTTTATCTAGAAGTTTTGCAATTAAGATAATTTCCTTCTACATAAAAAAGCCTTTCTTTTGAAATATCAAAACATTAAAGTAATTTAAATATTTTATCCTGATGATTATATTTTTAGGTATTCTTTCAGTGAACATTATAGATACCATTACTTTTGTATGCATACATGTAATATTTGATTTAGTATTTAACTTTCAAATAGGTATGCCCTATACTGACATTCATATTTTACCCGGTATATTTAATAAAGATATGTCTTTAAAAATATTCCAATATAAAGTACCTCTAAGTTCATTCCTTTCATTTTCTTGTTCTCCTATACTTAAAATTATTTATGAGAATTTTAGGCAACAGTTATTTTTATTTAGGGAATAATGCTAGTTGAGTAATTACACTAAGTTGTAGGTCATGGAAAATTAATGAAAAAAAATTTTTTTGCCTCCACTTGTACATAGTATATCTTTAATTTGCCCAGTGATTTATTTATATTATTTGTCTTATTTATTCTTTTATTTCATTTGTTTTGTTTTCTTTTTTCTAGCTTGTGACGAATGGAAAATACTACCCAAACCAAATCTTCATAGAGATGTCAACCGATTTGGACACTCTGCAGTAGTCATTAATGGGTAAAAGAAGCACATTTCCAATTTTTAGAGAGTCACGGATATCAGTCATACTATCCTCATATTCTGGTATTCTTCTAGAAAATTATCATTGGTACTTAATCGTATTGGATTTTATGTATCTCTGCTCTACCACAGAATACATTTTGATTTGTTAATCATATCCTTTTTCCCTTTTTTTGTTTAATATATTTAAGGGACAGGGTAGTAGTTAAAGGAAAGGTGCTGAGATAAAACCACAGATACCCTTTTAAGTCATCCTGCCTTCTTTTATTTTTCCAGAGATCAGATAAGGAATGTCTCTCCTTTTAAAAAGATGGAATTGAAATGATAGAGAGACTAGCCCCAAATTTCTATCAAGGAGAACAAGGAAAGTGAGAAGAGTTAGATTCTCATTTTAGTTCTGTCATTTATTAAATGTGTGATTTTTGACAAGTCTCTTAACCTCTTTGGATCTTAAAATCCTTATATCCATTGGGAAATTGGACCCAGTGGTCATTACATTGCTTTCCCCATTTAAGTTAATATAATTTTTGTATTTCTATGACAAAAATTTGGTAATTTGGAATCCAGTGACAGTAAACAATCTGCTAGCTCATTTAGTAGCTTAACATTGGTAAATCAGGATGACCTTTTTATAAGTTCAATTTATTGCCACCTTATCCCAATTATGTAAAAATTCTCCACTATTGCCATGAAATGACTTAACCACAATTAAACTGTGTAACTGTTATCAATTGGCTGTCAAAACAGTAATAAATGAAAATTGTGAAACATAAAACCTCTAGGGTTCTCTGGTTGATTTTTATTTTACTTTTAAAAATAATGAAATAATTCTTGAAGTATTTTTTGACTGATTAAATTTATTAATAATATTTTTGAGATAAAAAATAGTGCTGTCTTAAGGGCATCTGAAATGTTTTGGGCATTGGTTGGTATTAATTTAGTATTGCCTAGGCTTCTTTTTCCAAACTGATATTTTAAAGATCTTTTTGGTTATTTTACTCTTTGTCTTCTTATTTTAAAAGAATGAAACATCATAAGAAGAACTCTGTGTCTAATTTCAAAATTGTGTCTATATTGAAAAATTATAATTCCAGATAGTAGTTCTAAAGAGTGTCTTGTCCATCTGTAGGTATTATTTTTTAAAATATTGTTTTCTAGTTTATTAAAAACAATACTTATTTTTCTGACAAAAGCAATGTTGTGTATAATCCTTGTTTCCTTTCTTGCATTAACAATAAAACATGTTTTGAAGGCTTAATGTTTTCTTAATACATTAAGATTTATAGATATTTCATATTTTATTTGAAAAGTCTTCAAGAAATTATATAGTAGTTTCTCTGGTGTTTCTATATCATATTATATGTTAGAAATATGATTTTACAGAACAGTACTAACAGAAGTAGTTAAAAATAGCATAAAATGTATATTTAAACCTATGCTTATTTTTATAACTAAATCATAGAGACTTTTAATAACATTTCTTTAAGATTATTGTTTTGTTTTTAATAGGTCCATGTATATATTTGGGGGATTTTCTAGTGTACTCCTTAATGATATCCTTGTATACAAGCCTCCAAATTGCAAGGCTTTCAGAGATGAAGAACTTTGTAAAAATGCTGGTCCAGGGATAAAATGTGTTTGGAATAAAAATCACTGTGAATCTTGGGAATCTGGGAATACTAATAATATTCTTAGAGCAAAGTGCCCTCCTAAAACAGGTAAATTTCTTTTCCTCTTTCTGGCAGCAAAATTTCTCTTCTACAGAAGTATCTTCTGCTTATAAGAATTACTTTAGTAGCTACAGAAAGGAAAAATTTATAATATCCTAATTAGGAATTCTAATGTTTGAAGCTAGTGATGAATTATTTAATATCTTTATTAGCTGTTTTTAACTTTATTTTTGAAATCTGTATATATAGTATACATATCAATATTTTATATGTAACATACTCATATGTGTGAATTATTTTCTAATACATTTAAAATGCTTTCCAATACATCATTTCTAAGAAACACTGTGAGATTCAAAGAAATATAATGAAAGAATTTATTTTCCATGTGGTATTTTTTTTCTTCCTGAATTATTGCCAAACCATACCATAAGAAAAAAAAATTTCTAGCATTTGATGACTAATGATCTGGTTTTATATTTCTTATAAAATAGTGAATAGGTAAGTGAGACTTATGAAAAGCTACCAGTTAATTATTACCCAACTAGCTAATTAATTATTTGGATAAATATTGTTTGGTTTTCTTTAAATGGTGAGGATTTTTATACATTTTTGAGGCTACAATTAATAAATGTATTTTCAAGTTTTGCTGATCTATCTTAATTCAGATGTCTTTAAGTGTCTTTAGAAAGAATGATAAACAGTATTTGTTATGATGTTTTCTTTTGTTTGTTTAATAATACCCTTTGGTTAGTAAAATATCTGTAAATCCCCTGACCTCCAAAATGTGTGAATTTATTTATTTTATGTTATTTTATTTTATTTTTTGAGACAGTGTCTCACTCTGTCACCCAGGCTGGAGGGCAGTGGTGTGATCAACCTCTGTCTCCTGGGTTCAAGCAATTCCCCTGCCTCAGCTTTCTGAGTAGCTGGAATTATAGGCATGTGCCACCATGCCTGGCTAATTTTTGTATTTTTAGTAGAGATGGGATTTTGTATTGGCCAGGCTGGTCTTGAACTCCTTACCTCAAGTGATCTGCCTGCCTTGGCTTTTCAAAGTTCTGGAATTGCAGGCGTGAGCTACTGTGCCCAGCCCAAAATGTGTGAATTTAAAAAGGCTGTAGGATCCTTGTATATTGAATAATTATAATGGGGGTAAAAGATTCTTAAAATCCTGTAAACACAATTGAACTACAAAGAAGTCTTAATCTTTAGAAAACTTACTTTGAAATTCAAAGTCATTTCTTTGGTTAAAAAATGTCTGAGTGATTCTTAATTATTCTTAAATAGATATTGTAAATTAAGAAGAGTAAGATTTTCTTTTTTGTGCTGATATATTGTCTCCCATTTGTATTATAGCTGCTTCTGATGACAGATGTTACAGATATGCAGATTGCGCCAGCTGTACTGCCAATACAAATGGGTGCCAATGGTGTGACGACAAGAAATGCATTTCGGCAAACAGTAACTGTAGTATGGTTAGTATTTATGGGTAAATGGTGCTGTGGTTAACATTGCTGCTTTATGATCATTAGCTTACCATTCAATAGCACTGTACAAAAAAGCACTTTACACATTAAGACATTAGCAAGTATATAGGGAATCATTCACTTCTTGGTAAATTGTAAAGTTAGACTGGTTTATTGTTCAAATTTGTCTGTCTAGATTCCATTTTGTATCCATCACCTTTACTTCTTTTCATGGATGAAACTGGGAACATTTTTTCAAAACTGATTTTAAAAAGACTGTAACTATAAATGTTGTCTTCTGTACTGATGAAAATAAGATTACATAGGTAAGTATTAAAGCAATTTCCATTGGATTCCTGACAGACAGGCATTACTGATGGGGTGGTCTAGTGCTTTGTTTACACACTTTGTGTGTAAGTTTAACTTAAGCTGTTGGTAGTAGTAGTTTCTCTTTTAACTGTCTATGCATTAGTGGTTCTCAAGTTGAAGCAATTTTGTCTCACAGGGGACATTTTGCAGAGACATTTTGGTTGTCACAACTGTGAAGCTGCTGTTGGCATCTAATAGGTAGAAGTAAGGGATGCTGCTAAACATTCTACAATTTTATAGGTTTTTAAAAAGTCTTTCTTCATCTAAAGTAGAGTTTTCACACTATGGACATTTTAAGCCCTATAATTATTTATTGTGAGAGGGCTGTTCTATAAACTGTTGAATAAAAAAAAACTTACAAATATTTATGGCTGATGAAAATGGATTAAGAGCAGCAAAAGTTAAGATTTTAAGTGGTAGCAGCTAAACATTCTTTGTTTTATAGAAGATATAAATAAATTGAAAGGAAAAAATTTAAAAAGTAGTATTTTTTTCTTTTTGAGACAGAGTTTCTGTCGCCCAGGCTACAGTGCAGTGGCATGATCTCGGCTTACTGCAACTGCCACCTCCTGAGCTCAAGCAATTCTGGTGCCTCAGCCTCCTGAGTAGCTGGGATTATAGGCAAGCACCACCATGCCTGGCTAATTTTTGTGTTTTTAGTAGAGACAGGGTTTCACTGTGTTGGCCAGGCTCGTCTTAAATTCCTAGCCTCAAATGATGTGCCCACTTCAGCCTCCCAAAGTGCCGGGATTACAGGCAGGAGCCACTGTGCCTAGCCTCAAGATTCTTCTATGGGCCTATAGATTAAGTAAAAAAAAATGTGCATACATATTTCCAACTGAATATATTATTTTTCCTTTCTCTGAATTTTTATTAAGGAAAGTATTTACTTGTTTTTCAAGATAGCAAGTGGATGTAAAAGGCAAAGAAAAGGAAATTGAAACTAAGTAAAATTTGGTTGTATAATTTTAAAAATTTCTCTGCTAATTAATAATTGAAAACGTAAGTTTTATGATTTAATATAAAATAATATTCAAAACTTAAAATGGAGGGAAATTTTCAGTTACTGTCTCATTAGATTGAACCCTTTTGCTTTCATACATATTCTGTTACATATTTTCCAAGGATACATGTTGTTTTAATAACAAGATATACTTTAATTTTATTTGAGTTTTAACATTATTAAAACATGGTTATACTTTGAAAATTTAAATAACATTTTAAGATTTCGGTTAATATTCATCTAATGGGAGTTAGTTTAGTGGACATGGGAGTTAAATAAAATAAGACATGGGAATCATGGACTTGTGTTACAGTTCTTTAGAGAAACAGAATCTATATATATTTATATACATATATACGCACATGTACACACACTTTTATATATATATATATATGTTAAATATATATAAAATGAGATTTAATATAAGAAATTGGCTTATGGATCTGCTATCTGCAAACTGAAGACCCCTGAAGACCCAGGAAAGTTGACAATGTAAATTCCACTCCACGTATGGAGGCTTGAGAACCAGGAGTGCAGATTGTGTAAGTCCCAGTACAAGAGCAGAAAAAGGCAGAGAGGGGAAATTCCTGTTCCTCTGTTTTTTTGTTCTTTCAGGCCCTCAATGGATTGGATGATGCTCATGCACGATAGGGAGAGCATTTTACTTTGCTCAGTTTACCAATTCAGTCTCATCCAGAACCTCCCCACAGACATATCCAGGAATAATGCTTAGCCAAATATGTGGCCACCCCATGTCTTGGAAAACTTGGCACATAAAATTAACCATTACAAATCTACCCCTTGTCAACTTGGCACCTATACATAGCTACATAAACCATACTTAATCTTCAAACGAAGGTAATCACATGATCAGAATTCTCCCTAACGTGATACAAGCATCCCATGTACAACTGAGAAACACATCAATCTCTTCCCTAGAAAAGGAGGTAAAGTCCTCGAATGTTGTTTACTCCTCTCCTTGATATCCCATAACTTAAATACTATGTAAAATCAACAGTACTTAAATCTTGACATAAACATCTTATGTTACATGATAAGGGAATAAGAGAGGAAGGAAAGCAAAGATATTTCTTGCGCGCGCACACACACACACACACACACACACACACACACACAGAGAGATGTATTGTTAACAAAATAAGGAGAAAATACAGTTACAGTCCTTATTTCTATAACTGATCATGTGCTTGTAGCTAGTATTTATAACTGTATTCTTACCTAACCATTCTGTATTTCCATTGCCTTCAGCAAACACCTTACCTGCTTGTGGTTTTTTTAATCTGTTGGGGTGATTCAAACCTTCATTCTTGAAGGGTCATTCCTTATTATAGTCCTGCTTGAATTAGAATGTTGTAGTTTTCCATTGATCTTAATCACAGGGTAATATAATTTGGATGTTTGCCCAAATCTCTGTTGAAATGTAGTCCCCAGTCTTGTAGGTGGGGCTTGGTAGGAGGTGTTCGCATCACAGGAGTGGATCCTTCATGAGTGGCTTGGGCCATCCCTTTGTTGATAAGTGAGCTCTTGCTCTGGGTTCATTTGAGATCTGGTTGTTTAAAAGTGTGTGGCATCTCCACCTCCGCTCTCTCTCTTGCTCATGTTCTGCCATGTGAGCCGCTTGCCGCTACTTTGCCTTCTGCCATGAGTAAAAGCTCCCTGAAGCCTCTCCAGAAGCAGAGTAGATGCTGGTGCCACATTTCCTCTAAAGCTTGCAGAACTGTAAGCCAGCTAAACCTTGTTTTTCTTAATGAATTACCCAATTTCAAGTATTCCTTTATAGCATTTCAAGAATGGCTTAACACACAGGGTAGGGTATGGTAATATCAAAAGATGCCATAAGGGATCTCCTGTATTCTAGACATATTTTTCCTAGCCTCCTGTGTGAAGTAGCAGTTCAGTTCTCCTGTACTAGAAGCAGTCACCCCAACCAGCACAGTAACTCTTTTTTGACTGATGATTTAGAGGCATAAGGAACCCAAAGTGATCAAGTGGCAGTATTAATGTTCATTTCTATGGAATCAAGTGTTGTGTTTCCTAAAAAGTATTCCTTCCTCTGGAATTAAGACATCTAGGTCAGCAAAGAATAAAGTCACAGGAACAGGAAAAAAAAAATTCCTAATGAATTACTAGGGGAAATTGTGAGTGCCACTCCCATTTCCACCCCTTGATTCTTGGACCCATAAATGTTGGCTGTCAGAGAAAGAGCATATATTTGTTGCTGACTCGGAGCATACACAGCTTTCTGGAGAACCCTTCTCTCAGCCTTGCAAGGTATTACTATGTAGCTGGCACTGTAACTGAATCATCAAAAGCCCATTCCACTGTTTTATGAAATAAGTTGCTTGACAATTATAGGGAACATAAGACCAGTGAGCATAGGCCCATTGCTGTCCTTCATGTGCTGTGATAGGAGTTCCTTGGTCAGAAGCAATGCTGTGTGAAATACCATGATGGTGGAGAAAGCATTCTGTAAGTTTCCTGATGGGAGTTTTGGCAGAAGCATTATTTGCAAGGAAGGCGAATCTGTAGCCAGAATAAGTGTCTGTTCCAATAAAAACAAAATGCTTCCCTTTCCCTGATGGAAGCTGTATCAACCTGCCTCCAGGTAGCTGGCTGATTACCTGGGGGATGGTGCCATATCAGGAACTCAGTGTTGGTTTTTGCTACTGGCATATTGAGTACTCAGCTGTGGTAATAGCCAGGTTGGCCTTGGTGGATGGAAGTCCATTTTGCTAAGCCCATGCATAATCTCCATCCTAGCCACCTGGGCTACTTTATCCATGAATCCATTGGGTGATGACACGAGTGGCTAGGGAAGAAAGCCTATTGGTGTCCACAGAAGTGGTCATCTTATCCATGTGATTATTAAAATACTCTTTTGCTGATGTCATCTTTGGGTGAACATTTACACTGCATACAAATATCTTCACTTATTTGCCATTCAGAGAGGTCTGTCCACATCCCTTTTCCACAAAGTTTTTTGTCACCAATTTTCCAATCATCTTCCTTCTAAGTTTCTGGCCATCCAGACAAACCATTGGCCACAGCCCATGAATCTGTACATAATTGCACATCTGGCCATTTCTTCTTCCAAACAGAATGAACAATGAGGTACACTGCTTGAAGTTTTACCCACTGGGAAGATTTCCTTTCACTACTGTACTTCAGGGAGGTCCCAGGAAGGGGCAGCAGTGCTTTAGCTGTCCACTTTTGGGTGGTGCCTGCATATCGTGCAGAACCATCTGCAAATGAAACCAGAGTCTTCTCTTCCTCTGTCAGGTGGTCTAGGGAGCTTCTCATGAAGCCATAGGTGCAGACTGGGAGAGAGAAGGCAGTGTGGCACCAGTGGGGATTATGGGCATTTGGACCTCTTCTTCATGTAACTTAGTTGTGCCTTCAGGGGCTGCTTGAGCCTGATCATGTATATATTACTTTTATTTGATGATAGACGCCACTGTGCACACCAAACTTTATGGGTTGGTGGGTCAGCTAACACCCAGTTCATGATGGGCTGAAATCACACGATAATTTGGTGGCCCATGGTTAAACACTCAGTTTCCTACTAAGGCCCAGCAGCAGACTAAGAGCTGTTTCTGAAAAAATAGAATAGTTATTGGCAGAGGTTGGTGATGTTTTGCTATGTAATCCTAAGGGTCTGTACTATGATTTGGGCCTGCCAAAGGCTCCAAACAGCATCCTGTCTGCCACTGATATTTCAAGCACCATTGCATCTGCAGGATCATGTAGTCCAAGTGGCAGAGTATCTTGGACAGTAGTCTGGACCTGTTGCAGAGCCCTCTTTTATTCTGAGATCTACTTGGAATTAGCAGCTTTTTGGACCACTTTGTAAATTGGTCAAAGTAATACACCCTAATGAGGAGTGCATTACCTTCAAAATCCAAAGAGGCCTATTAGGCATTCTCCTTCTTTTTTCTTTTGGTTATAGGAGAGGCCAGAGGCAACAACTTAACGTTCACCTTTGAAAAGGATATCTTGACATGCCCCATACCACTAGACCCCTAGAAATTTCACTGAGGTAGAAGCCCCTGAATTTTAGTTGAATTTATTTCCCAACCTCTGACACACAAGTATCTTATTAATAAGTCTAGAGTAGTTGCTACATCCTTGCTCACTAGGTCCAATCTGTGATGTTATCAATATTATGGATCAGTGTAATATCTTGTGGAATGGAAAGGCTGTTAAATTCCTGAGAACTAAATTATTACATAGGAGTGGAGAGTTGGTATACTCCTGAGGCAGAACAGTGAAGGTGCATTGCTACCATTGCCAGCTGAAAACAAACTGCTTCTAGTGGTCTTTACAAACAAGCTTCAAGAAAAAAGCATTTGCCAGATGTATAGCTGCTTACCAGCTGCCAAGGAATGTGTTAGTTGCCCAAACAATGAAACCACATCTGATAAGGGCAGTTACAATTGGTGTTACCACTCAGTTAAGCTTATGATAATTCATTTGTATTCTCCAAGATCCGTCTGTCTTCTACGTAGACTAAATAGGCAAATTTGATGGGAATATGGAAGGAATTAGCACCTCTACATACTTTAAGTCCTTGATTGTGGCACTAATCTTTGCAGTCCCTCCAGGAATAGAGTATTGCTTTTGGCTTACCATTTTTCTACATAGAAGCTGTTCTAGTGGCTTCTTCTTGTCTTTCCCTCTATAATTGTCCTCACTCTGCAGATCAGAGATTCAGTGTGGGTTTTTTTTTTTTTTTTCAGCTCCTGAGTATGTCTGTTCCAATTATGCATTCTGGAACTGGGAAAATAGCCACAGGATGGGTTTGGGACCCAGTGAGCCCACTGTGAGAGGGACCTGAACTCCACTGATCATCTGGCAGTCATAAGGCTCTAACTGGTGGCCCACCGTGATGTTTTAGGTCTCCTGGAATTAATGTCAGTTCAGAACCAGCATCTAGTACTTATTATTTCACTTTCTCCAGTGCACAGTTACTTTGGTAAAGGCCATAGGTACCTTTGGGAAAGGCAAGGAGAAAGACGAACAGTATACATTTTTGGTAGTATATTTAGGTCCTTCCTTAAGGGGATCCAGCATTCCCTTCATTCAAGGTCTTATGGCTCTGTAAACTGGCTCAATTCTGGAACTTAGTTGAGGAACTGTGACTCTCTGTATTTATGATTCAGGCTAGAGTTTTCTTTACTCATAAGTTTTCTGCTTATACAAATCAATTAGGAATTTAGTAGGATTTCTATGTATTTTACTTCTGGGAGCAACCTCATGCTCAACTCACCAATGCCATAGATGTAAGCAAGTCAGACTATTCCGATTGCTGCTTTAACTCTGCTGTTCATCATAGTAACCACACCTACCTTGCCTTTGGTAGTTGAATGCTGCTACCTGGCCCCTGCCACCTCAGATCCAATTATTCCTATTGCATTTATGTTTCCCAATTCAGTGGCTGCACTTCCTACTGCAAGGCCAGGCATATATAGAAGAGCAATCATGGAGCTTTTCAGAGATGCCAGGGCTCCTCTCACAAATTTATTCATTTAAGTATTGGTGAAAAGTGTGTCTTCTGGACTCTCTCAGTGAGGGTGAGCAGACCTTAAAGGACAAATCCACTCTAACATTCCAATCTCCCTAGGCTATTAAATGTTTTCTATATTAAACCAAGACAGATCCAGCATTTTCAGATCACTCAGTATGAGCCACCATTTTGTCTACGTTTTAGCCAACAAAACAAACAAACCCTTTCTAACTCTCCAAGCTATAACATTAAATGCATAATTTCTGCTTAGTGAGCTCATATCAATAAATTTTGCCTGATCCAACTTTATGTTTCTTCTATCATTTCCCCACACTTTTACTATCCATTCTCATACATATTTCCTAGATTTCTGTCTGTATAAATTAGAAAACTCAAGTAGTTCTTTTGGAGTGTAATGTAATTCCTCAAGGGTTACCCTTTGAACCTAACCTTTAGGGATCTGCTGGGTCTTAAGTCTAGTTATAGATCTAGAGCAAAGAGCGGTGATGAGGGTGGGTTCTGAGGAGAGTCATCATTGTCCTGCATAGCAGCTGCCTCTGGGGAAGCCATTACAGTTTCCTCTGGCAGGTATGGTTGATCCTCTCATACAGAGGTAGAAAGGCCAATACTACTAATGGTGGGAAGGATGCTATCTCTGGGGATAGGAAGGTTGTTTTTTCTAGGGGTGTAAAGGCTATTTCGACTGGGGATGGGGAGACCTCTTCCATTGGCAAAGAAGACCCATTAGAATTTAGGGGGCTCAATTTCACCAGCTTTCTCAGGCTCTCCCCACTCATCTCCATCCCAGTTTACAAGATCTCATTCTTTCCCAATCACTGCCCTCACTTTAATAGCAGACATCTTGTGAGAATCAGAGTTCAAGATGTAGTTCAGCCAGTGGCAATATGATATTCTGCATTTGATCTTTAGCAGTCTGAGCCCTGGAGCTGCAGGAGACACAAATCTCCTTCAGGGCACACATACATGCCTCAGGTCGCTCATATGAGCTTGAGCTGGTAATTTGAATCCCTAAGTTCATCCTTCCTTTGACCACTTTGTGTAGTGACTTAGGGGAAAATAGCCAATCCCATATTGGTTAGTTTTCCAGAAATGTTTGAAAGTGTCCTATCATATACAAAATCACTCAGTCTCTTTTAAGTGGTTGATTAGGAATATCTGGTGCCAATAATTTACGTATCTATTACTAGTTCCATTACTAGTTCAAGCTATGGATTATTAGTGCTGTCTTTCTACTGGAAATAGAGTCATTAGTATCTTTAAATCTAGTCAGATTAGTGAGCCAGTTCCAGAAACCCCAGTAATTCTGTTCCACTAGAACCATTCTGGCTACCAAAATTTAATCTATCTATCATCTATCTATCTATCTATCTATCTACCTATCTATCTATCTATCTATCTGCCTACCTACCTACCTACCTATCTTTCATCCATCCATCTATCATGAGATTTATTATAAGGAATTGGCTCACACAGTTGTTAAGGAAGCTACAAAGTATCATGATCTGTTGCTTACAAACTGGAGACCTAGGAAAGACAGTGGTATAAACTTTAGTCCAAGTCCAAAGACCTGAAAACCAGATGCATCCACGATGTTAAGCCATGTTCAAAGTCAGAAGACCGATGTCTCAGGCAGAGAGAGAAAATTTTTCTTACCTTTACCTTTTTGTTTTGTTGAGGCCCTCAAGGGATTGAATGATGCTCACCCACACTGGGGAGGGCATTTGACTTAATTCAGTTGATTAACTCAAATGCTAATCTCATTTAGAAACAGTCTTACATACCGACTCAGAAATAATATATATCCAAATAGGTGTGTCCTGTGTCCTGGTCAAGTTGAAATGTTAAGTTAACCACAGGACTAAAATGGAAAATGTTATTAGTTAAAAATTACAGTTTTCAACTCAGATTTTAAGCTTTGTTGGATAACCCTGAGTTAATTCATTTTTAGACATTGTCTTTAATTCTTTAAGGTTGTTACAATAAAATACTATAAACTAGGTGGCTTATAAACAACAGAAATTTATTTCTTACCGTTCTGGAGGCTGGGAAGTCCAAGATCTAGGTGCTAGTAGATTTGTGTCTGGTGACGGCCTACTTTCCGGTTCACAGAAGATGTCTTTTCACTGCTTCCTCACCTGGTAGAAGAGAGCTCTTAGGTCTTCAGCCCTTTACAATGGTGTTAATCCCATATATGAGGACTCTACCATTATGACTAAATCACCTTCCAAAAGTTGCACCTCCTAATAACATCACAATTTGATTGGGTTTCAAAATATGAATTTTGGAGGATGCAAACATTCAGTCCACGACAGACATTTGCATGTGAAAATACAACATAACTGAGTGTAAACAAATGTATCTTAAAAATTGTATTATGCAAATTGCTATCATGCATTTATAAAGTGGTATTTTGCTTTATATTTTACTTTTGATGATGATGTGTTAACATGGAAAGAGGCCGGGCACAGTGGCTCATGCCTGTAATCCCAGCACTTTGGGAGGCTGAGGAGGGTGGATCACGAGGCCAAGAGATTGAGACCATCCTGGCCCACATGGCGAAACCTCATCTCTTCTAAAAAATACAAAAATTAGCTGGGCGTGGTGGCGTGTGCTTGTAGTCCTAGCTACTCGGGAGGCTGAGGCAGGAGAATTGCTTAAACCCAGGAAGCGGAGATTGCAGCAAGCCGAGATTGCGCCACTGCACCCCAGCCAGGCGCCTGGCGACAACGCAAGACTCTGTCTCAAAAAAAAAAAAAAAGAAAAAACAAGGAAAGCATTGGGTGAGATAGTGCAAGAGAGCAGATGGTAATTTAGAGTTTGATGTAATGTGTCCTTTACACAGTTTTAGCAGAATCTCTGGTGATTAAGCTAAACCAAATGTTAATGGATATAGAGAGGTCTTTGGGATTTCAGTCTAGATTATGTGCATTGATATCCGATTTCATTAGTTAACCATATTTACTGCAGGTTGCATATTTTGTGCTCTAATAGGTCAAACAGCAGGCTTTATTCTCACATATTTTTACTTAAAATTTACATTTCAATATATTAAAGATCAGTAGAGCAGTGGTTACTACTGATTGTTTACTAATGTGTGCCTGATTCATTAGGCCAAAAATGCCAGCTATGTTTCAGAACGATTGCTTTCTCCTACCATTGATTAACTTGGCTCTATGTGTAATTGAAATATAATTTCATTTTTTATATTTATTTAGTATCAATTAATGATTACATTTTTCTTAATGAAGAGCAGTAATTTGGATGGATACTCTGTTTCCATTGTTATTCTAAAGATTGACATAAAACTATTAAAACCGGCCGGGCGCGGTGGCTCAAGCCTGTAATCCCAGCACTTTGGGAGGCCGAGGCGGGTGGATCACGAGGTCAAGAGATCGAGACCATCCTGGTCAACATGGTGAAACCCCGTCTCTACTAAAACTACAAAAAATTAGCTGGGCATGGTGGTGCGTGCCTGTAATCCCAGCTATTCAGGAGGCTGAGGCAGGAGAATTGCCTGAACCCAGGAGGCGGAGGTTGCGGTGAGCCGAGATCGCACCATTGCACTCCAGCCTGGGTAACATGAGTGAAACTCCATCTCAAAAAAACAAAACAAAACAAAAAAACCTGTTAAACCTATTATTCTTTATCTTATTCCAACATGTTTAGCCATTGTCATGTAATTTTTATAGGTTATTTTATTTATCTGATAATTCAATTAAATTTAATTATTTTTAGTTAGCTATCAAATGTTTGGAACTATACTGTAATGATTACATCAAATAATGCTAATATTTATATACTATATGAAAACAAAAATTTATGAATCAGAAAAAACAATAAGAAAGTTTATGTTTCTTATGAAAATGTGGTGGTTGAAAAAGTCATACAGTGATTTGAAATTTACAAAAATGTATCTTCTATAACTTTTTAGGATGAATAAAGATAAAAATTATATCTGGGTACTTTTTATGTTACCTTACAGTAAATGTAGTATACGCTAATAGAAATTAACACCTTTGGAATGGAGGTGATGGCAATGTATTCTATGAAGGAAGTAGCTTATAAATAAATACTTTGTGAGTGACATTTAAAGTCTCTAAGTGGTTAAAAATTGCTTCAATAAATTTTATCTGTAGAATAGTTATAACTTAATTTTAACTCTTGACTTTATTGAGTGAAAACAAATATTTAGCTCCCTTGCATGAGAAGTCCTGAGGTGTTTATACCTATAGTCAAAACAAAACAAAAAGATTGAGATGGAGCTCAATATTTAGCATTTTTTTGTATTTTTTTCTCATAAAGTAGAGCCACAGGAAAATTTGAGCCAAAAATTTTAATATCTAACTTTCATGAGGTAGTTTCTATCATAGGTATTGGTAATATGTGAGGTATCTGAAGCTGGGTACATGTAAGGAACCACCATCCAAGTTTCTATATTGTCTATTTTTTTTCTTTCTTGGCAATTAACTTTTAATCTCTCAATGCCAGAATTAGTTGAAATATTAACATTTGTAGTAGATTTTGAGAAAAATATGACTTTTGCAGATTCCTTGAAGCCTCAATGAAGGAAATGTTACAGATATATACAGAAGAAATCTCAATTAACCAAAACCATTATTTAGTATCTGTGGAAATAAAATTAGTTTGAGGTATTGTGACAGTCATTTATCTTTTTATATTGTATTGGATTTTGATAAAGCATCTCTTTCCCTTTTACTACTTTTCATTTCTGCTTCATTGCCAAGGGTTTGTATGATACTTTAATTAAAACTAGAACCATTTCATGTCATCATTAATGGAAACAACTTTGTACATGATTTTATTTTTGAATTGGAAGGAAGGCTGTTTTTGAATTCACTGAAAAAAGTTTTTATTAGATGGTGCCTGTTTCAAATTATGTAATTTGCACACTTAATTTTTTTAATAAACACTCATTCCAATTCCAAGAACAATAGTTTAACTTGTTGAAAGAAAAACTTAAGGCAAAATAAATTTAGCAGAGCTTATGTGAACAAAGACTGATTCATGAATTGAGCAGCACTCTGAACCAAGAGATTCAGACACCTCCAGCTATCAATGTGGGCAGGAAGTATTTCTAGACAGAAAAAGGAAGTGACATTTAGGAACAACTTGACTGGCTACAGCTTACTATTTGCCCTATTTGGGCATGATGTGATCAGGCATTTACCTTTTATGGAAATAGTCTGATCAGTTGGCAGCATGTGATTGGCTGAGACTCAGCTGTTGTGATTAGCTGAGACTAAGCTATCTGTTATAAGAAGACACTAATAAATTAGGCTGCAGTTTGTTTGCATACTAAATTAGGCCAAATTTAATTTAATTTAATCTCCCCTTTTGGCCAGATGTCAGTTTTGAGAGATTGACCAAAAACCTTAGGCACTAATACTACTTTCTGTCGCCATCATAATGGACTTGTTTGGTCTCAATATGGAAATCACAATTCACAATGTCAAGTCAGTTAGATTATTTTTTTGTATTTTCTTTGTGTTTTTATTATTTTAACTGTAGTGAGACCATCCAATGTATAACAGATGTTTCATATGAGCATTCAAGACTCTTGAGAGGATATGGCATACTGTGTAGACTGTTATAATGACAATCAGGAGGGTAATATTAAGAGACTGAAGTGTACTTCTTAATAGGAGCTCCTGTGCATGAAACTGATCAAAAATAAACATATCAACAACAAACCAAAAGAGGAGTCTACTAGTTTTAATCAATTATCTTGTTTGTTGATTTCTTAAAACTGAATTTCTGTCATGTCAGACATAATTTATCCAAGGGCAGTAGGAGGTGTTATCTATTGCACACACTCCTCCCTTTTCAGTCAACGGATAGGCTAAAGCAATCATGTTATCCGAAACAACTTTAGCAAGAGAATTTAAAGATGTTTTATGGGCAGCTATAGCCCATTTGTGCTATAGTAGCTAATGTTTGAGACAGATTTCTAATCATAGTCTCATTTACATTTATGCCAAGCCAAATAAGGAGCATTCTACCAAAAGATGCCTGTTTAGGGATACTTACACTTGCTGGCAAACTCCTCTTTATTCTATAGTGTAAATTAAGAGGTGTAGACTAATGTTCAATTTCCAATTGGTTATTGGATATAATCATGATAATTCTAACAGTATTACTGTTGAAATCCCTAATACACGTTTTCCACTGATTGAGACATGGAGTTGTTCACATGTATGGTTGGTTGTTAAATCCTGGAGAGGCACAATAGACAGTTCCTTGCCTTGTGTGTTAGAGGCCACAGTAGAGAAGCACTAGTAATATTTCTCCAAGGCTCCATTATGAAATCATTGGATGGTTGAAGGATCTTGACAATTAAAGGGACTAGGGTGATATATTTCTCTACAAACTGTTGAATTATCTTTCTTTTGGTTATCTTAGTCAATTTCTGGCAACATGTAACTGCAAATCCCGTATTGTAGGTTTTGACTACTGTTAGACTTAAATAAAGAACCTCAATATGTGAATCTAAAAGTCTAACCCTATACAAAGGACCAGATATTGCTCTTAGAACATCAGAGAAATTTATTAGAAGGTGAACCAGAGAATCTCTAAGATCATTTATGGATTTAGGTTTAACATAACATATCCAACATTCAGTTACATTCCCTGCAAAAGCTATTGATCATGAAATCATAATAAGCATGTTATATTCCTGGGTATAAACAAAAAATAAACACAGAGAAAAGAGGAAAAGGATCATAGTTTCATGGTGACTAAGGAAAGAAGTCTTGACCTGTCATCTTGGGAAAGCTGTTCATATCTAGGATGTCGTCTGTAAAGAGAAAGGTCCCTGGCCAATTTTGCCTTGAGGTTTCCAGTGGGTATACTGTCCCCAGGCTGGAAGGGTCATCTTAAATTGAGAAATGTGGATACAAGGCTCAGGCTCAATGCCCTGAAGTTTTGCTGCAGATAATTTGGTTTAGTCCTTTCCAGCTGAGTTCAAGGGCAGTCTTTCTCTGGTGTCTCTTTGGAAAATACCCAATCTTCAGGTTGTAAACCATGAAAGGTCTGGTTGTCATCAGTTCGTGGGGTCTTCATTTATCTGGTGAAAATATACTTTGGCAAAATGCATTAAAGCCTTGCAATATCAAGTCATGTTAGAGTTTATAAAAGCAGGAGATACATGAAGTTCTATTATTAGGAGCATAGGCTTTCCAGTAACCGTTTTATAAGGGGTCAATGTATGTTTTCCAGTGGGAGTAGATATGATTGCCATTTTAATTTGTGGTACATTTGAACAAGGCAGTGTAGTTAGCTTTGCCTAATGCCATTCTGTTTATAATACCTTATTTGAATATTTTGCAGTTTGTCCATTGAAACATATGTCTCTATTGCTGTGATTGGCTGAGACTCAACTATCTGTTACAAGAATATGCTTCTAAGTTAGGTTGCAGTTTGTTTACATCCTAAATTAGGTTGTAGTTCACCACTTACAGAGACACGTTTACTCCAAATTTAATTTAAATTAATAAGCTAATGAGATAAATAAGATCAAGTCGGATTCAGCAGTATTGTATTTGGAGTTAGAAATGTTTAAAGTTCACCAGAAGATTTAAATATACATTGAAGTTTAAGAATCATTACTGTACAAAGGTGAAAAATAACATGCTCTTTTAATTTTCTAGTCTGTCAAGAACTACACCAAATGTCATGTGAGAAATGAGCAGATTTGTAACAAACTTACTAGCTGTAAAAGCTGTTCATTAAACTTGAATTGCCAGTGGGATCAGAGACAGCAAGAATGCCAGGCTTTGCCAGGTAAAGATTTCAAAATTTAGTAAATGAGTTTATGGTCTACAGATAAATACTGACATAGAAAAGTACATTTGGTAAGAACTCTACATTTTCTAGAATTAAAGCCATAACAAATATCAACCTATAATATTGTAATACTAATAGCACTGTTTCTACAAGAAAGGTTTTTTGATCACGTATTTGCTTCCAATTATTTTAAGGTGTTCATGTGTTTACTATTGATCAGATATCTTTTCATTGAAAAAAATCTTGAAAATGTAGAAAATAATAAGCACTCAGACTTAATATTCAGTTTTAACAAATATTAATATTTTGTCATACTTTAAGTGCCCTTTATTTTTCAAACAGTGAATATTTTAATTATAAATTATAACATTTATAATAAATATCTTAGGGCAATAATATATATGTTATTGTTATATACTATATGTTATATATTATATATATTATTATATATATATGTTATATATTATGTATTTTGCTTCTCTGTATCCCAGGGTTTTAAATATTATATATAATATATTAAAAATAAAATATATACATATATTATTTATACAATATATATGTATTAAAATTATATATCTAGTAATTTTAATGATATGAATATATAATTTATATATTTAATACATTTAAACCATAAATTTATGTATCATTATATTTTCATAATATGTAATATTTAATGTACTATAATCAATTATATTTTTATATAATATATATTTTCCTATATAATAGACTTTCATAATAAATATTATCTGCTTTTATAAGAATCTGAGTTTCGCAAACTAGAGCAAAACTCATTTTTAAGAGTTATTTCATTTTTTCACAGTTAACATGCCTAGTGAAGGCTAAGTACTTTTCCTTTGAAATATAAAAGATAAAGTTAGAAAATTGAAAGGTAATACAGGCATTTAGCCAGTTCTGCTTGTTATATAGATAAACTGAGATCTGTGCTGGTTAAGTGATATGCTCAAAATTATTTGTAAATGACAGGGTTGTACCTATTAACTAGATATTTTATTTCTGTTTAGTATTTTGCCTCTCTGTGTCCTAGGGCTTTTATTTATTTTTTTTTAAGAAAAATTTCTGAGCATATGTAATTGTAAAATGTATTGGAAAATTTCATCATGTAATTTATGTCTGAAAGAGAATCTTTCTTGCAAGTTCATGTAGTAAAATTAAAATTATATTATTCTGCCTTTAAAAATACCATTGAGGCTGGGCACTGTGGCTCATGCCTGTAATTCCAGCATTTTGGGAGGCCGAGGTGGGTGGATCACTTGAGGTCAGGAGTTCAAGACCAGGCTGGCCATCATGGTAAAACCCCATCTCTCCTAAAAATATAAAAATTAGCTGGGCATGGTGGTGGGCACCTGTAATCCCAGCTACTCAGGAGGCTGAGGCAGGAGAATTGCTTGAACCCTGGAGGTGGAAGTTGCAGAGACCTGAGATGGCGCCACTGCACTCCAGCCTGAGTGACACAGCAAGACTTCATCTCAAAAACAAAACAAACAAGAAACCAAACACACCACTGAGGCATTAGAATGTCATTAAAATTTTGAATTTTATTTACATACTGACCTTTAAAGCCTTTAAACAGTGAGATGTGCATGTGTGCTCATTTTGAGAAAGATAATGTTAATAATGCAGTAAGCAGGATTTAAGAAGTAACGTGAGATGATACTAAGAAGTTGAAAGTGGTATTGATCTCTAAGATGCAGCTATAAAATGATCCCAGCACTTTGGAAGGCTGAGGCGGGTGAATCACAAGGTTAGGATTTCAAGACCAGCCTGGCCAATATGGTGAGATCCCATCTCTACTAAAAACAAAAATTAGCCAGGTGTGGTGGCGGGTGCCTGTACTCCCTGCTACTCAGGAGGCTGAGGCAGGAAAATATTTGAACCTTGGAGATGAAGGTTGCAGTGAGCCGAGATCTCGCCACTGTACTCCAGCCTGGGTGACAGAGGGAGACTGACAGAGAGAGACTGACAGAGAGAGACTCCATCTCAAAAAAAAGAAAAAGAAAATGTAGATCAATGAAAATATTTACAAAGTTTCCTTAAAATGAAGGTTAATCTTGGACCAAAACAAGATTTGACTGAAGGAATGTATATATTTAAAGGAATATTACTTTGATAAGAATGGAAATTAGTTGGCAGTGGAAGCTTGGAAAAATGACAGTAAAGTTGCTTGTGTTATTACCCTTCTACTCATTCCCTAGGAGGGGGGAGAAAAAAGCATTGCTTTGTTATAAAGGCTCCACTTGACCAGCCTATTATTTTGGAGATAAAATGAAATATATTATAAGGGAATTTGAGGATACATTTCCTTTGGGCCTATTTGTATACCATAGGGGGAAAGACATCTCAGCAGCTGGAAGAGTGCATTTATAATGGGGTTTAAAATTATTTTAAATGAATAAATCTATATATTTGTTAAAGCTGCCATTTTTAATTTTAAAAAGGTCCAAATCAGTAGATATAACATGCATAAAGAAAAGCTCTGTGGGGCCCTCAATAATTTTTAAGACTTAAAGACCAAAAATTTGAGAACAGCTGCTTTAAAACACTTTTATAAGGGTTGCAGTAATATATCCAAGGTCCTTCATACAGGGCTAGAGGCGCTAATACATTTAATGTAATATGGAAACTAAAATGTAGTCTAACTTTATAGATCAGTATATAGATGAAACACTGTATTGTTAATTAGTGCACACTACAGTTTAGCTTTATTAATGTATTTATTATATAAATCTATGTTTTGGAAAATAGTGTTTCAAGTTCAATTTGGATTCTATAGATAAACCACTATTACTGAATAGTATGTTTAATCTTTAGTAAGACATGAATAATTGTGTAAAAATAAATATTAGAAAGGAAACATTATAGCCCCTTTACTAATCATAAGTGAAATGATACTTCTCTACTCATTCTCATGAAAGAATCAAAGAACCCAGCTTATACCACAACAATATACCTGAGCTATGGAAATTAGATTTAGAGATCAGTTAGCTTCACTTACAGGAGTAACTTTGAAACTGCTGTTATAAGCTTTTTTTTTTTTTTTTTAATTAAAGTGATCTTGTCTTATGTAAGCTAGACCTTGGGACATAAATATAGTAATGATTTTACTTATGGAAATACCATAACATACAGAAAACCCAGCAGTCAACACATTTAACAGAAATCATAGAGCCATAATTTATCCTATGTTTAAAAGAAAAAATTAGGATATTCTGCTCTCATTCTCTACCAGAATATTAGAAAAAATTTATTTGAAATGTTATATTGAGATATTTAATGTTTTATTTTTTAAAAATAATTTAAACAAATACAGAAGTACTCTGAAATAATTGAAAAATACATTTGCTTTTTGGAAATATAAATATAAGACACATTTTTTTTTTTTTTTTTTTTTTTTTTTTACCAGCTCATCTTTGTGGAGAAGGATGGAGTCATATTGGGGATGCTTGTCTTAGAATCAATTCCAGTAGAGAAAACTATGACAATGCCAAACTTTATTGCTATAATCTTAGTGGAAATCTTGCTTCATTAACAACCTCAAAAGAAGTAGAATTTGTTCTGGATGAAATACAGAAGTATACACAACAGGTAACATCTCTATTTGTTTATATTTGTTTATATGCTATGATCTCATAATTCTTTGAAATTATTTTTTTTGTTTTTAATACATTATTGCTAATTTTGGAAATAAAAGTGGAGTTTATTTCCCAAGTGATTGGCAGAAGACTTATTTTGTATAAGTAATAAGGTAGTAAGGTTTTATCACTTATTACTTTTTGCAGAGTAAACCACTGTATTACCTTATCAAGAAGTCATCTTATATGAATAAATGCACTTAAAAAGTGTATACAATTTAAGAATTATAACTCCACTTGGTATAGTGTAGCAGAAATACTTTTTGCTTGAAAACTTTTCAGAACAAATGTAGTAGATCCTCTGTATTTATGGGTTCTGCATTCATGGAGACAACCAACTGCAAATGAAAAATATTTTTAAAAAGTATGGTTGTGTCTGTACTGAACATGTACAGACTTTTTTTTTTCTTGTCATTAGTCCCTAGACATTACAGCATGACAGCTATTCAGTAACATTTACATTGTATTCAGTAATAATCTAGAGATGATTTAAAGTATATGGGAGAATATGCATAGGTTACTTGAGAATACTATGCCATTTTATGTAAGGGACATGACATTTATGGATGTTAGAATTCACAAGGGACCTGGAACTAATCCTACATGGATCCAGAGGGATGACTGTGTTGCCAATTACTTGCTATATAGAAACAAGTAATGTTTGCTTGGTACAGTTTACTTTAAAGAAGCATTGTAAATAGCATATCAAAATGGTGGAGAACATAAAATCTGGACATATGCTTATTTCTACAACTTAGTAGCAAGTTAACATCCCTAGCTCTGTATTCCTCATTTGTAAACTGGCATAATAATCATGACTACTTTGTATGTTTACTGTGAATATAGAAAAATTTATTTTTGAGAGTTAACTTTGGTTACAATTTTACTATTTCCATTTTCAGGGCTATTATTTTTATGTCTTTGTTCCCACTACTGCTATTACTGCTATTTCCAGGAATCATTATTTAGAGAATGAATTTTTATGTAACTAAATTAATTTATTTCATAAATAGTTAATATTAAAATTGTGGAAAAATGTTTTAATTTTTCTGTGGTAAGTAAATTTTTTTGTTCAAGCTTCTATTAAAATTTATTTTATTGTCACAGAAGGTTTGCATGTATTTATCGGGTACAGAGTGCTGTTTTAATGCATATAATATATAGTGAGCAGATCAGGGAAATTAGCATATCCATTATCTCAAACATTTATCATTTATTTGTGTTAGGAACATTCAATATCTTTCCTCTAGCTATTTGAAACTATGTGATACATTATTGTAAACAATAATCATCCTACAGTAGTATAGAGCACTAGAACTTACTCATCCTATCCAGCTGTAATTTTCAAGCCTTTAATAAACCTCTTCTTACTCCTTTCTTTCCTCTTATTCTTCTCAGATTAACCTCTATTCTATGTTTTATTTCTATAAGATCAACTTTTTTTTTTCTGTTGAGGTTTTTTAGTTCCTTGTATATTCTAGACATTAATTTCCTATCAAATGAATAGTTTACCAATATTTTTTCCTATTAGTTTGTTTTCATGCTCCTTATAAAGACATTTCTGAGATGGGAGAAAAAGGTTTAATGGACTTACAGTTCCACATGGCTGGGTAGGCCTCACAATCATGGCAAAAGGCAAGAAGGAGAAAGTCACATCTTACATGGATGGTGGCAGGCAAAGAGAGAGAGAGCTTGTGCAGGGAATTCCTCTTTTTAAAACCATCAGATCTTGTGAGACTTATTCACTAACATGAGAACTGCACAGGAAAGACCTGCCCCCATAATTTAATTACCTCTTCCCAGATCCTTCCTACAACACGTGGGAATTCAAGGTGAGGTTTGGGTGGAGACACAGCCAAACCGTATTATCTCCATTTCTGTAGGTTGTCTTTTCACTGTTTTGATTGTTTTCTTTGCTGTGCAGAAGTTTTTATTTTCATATAATCCTATTTGTTTATTTTACTTTTGTTTCCTGTGCTTTTGAGGTCTTGTTCATAAAATCTTTTTGCAGACCCATTCCTGAAGCATTTTTCCTATGTTTTCTTCTGGTAGTTTTATTGTTTTGGGCCTTAAATTTAGTTCTTTGATCCATTTTTAGTTTTTTTTTTTTTTTTTTTTCTTTGTACAGGTTAAGAGTCAGGAGTTTAGTTTAATTCTAATGCATAGAGAGATCTAGTTTTTCTAGCATCATTTATTGAAGAGCTTGTCCTTTCCCCTATGCATGTTCTTGGTGTAATTGTCAGAATTCAGCTGGCTGCAGCTATGTGAATTATTTATGAGTTCTCTCTTCTCTCCCATTGGTGTGTGTGTATGTTTTTATACCAGTACCATGCTGTTTTCTTTACTACAACTTTGTAGTGTATTTTGAAGCCTGGTAGTTTGATGGCTCTAGCTTTGTTGATTTTACTCAAGATTGCTTTGGCTATTAGGGCCTTTTTTGTTTCATACAAGTTTTAGAATTCCTTTTCCTATTTCTGTGAACAATGTCATTGGTATTTTATAGGTAGTGCATTGAATCTGTAGATTGCTTTGAGTAGCATGGTTGTTTTAACAATATTAAGTCTTTTGATCCATTCTTATGGAATGTCGTTCCATTTATTTGGATTCTCTTCAATTTCTTTAATCAGTGTTTTGTAGTTTTTTTGTAGAGGTCTTTTACCTCCCTGGTTAAATTAATTCTAAGTATTTTAATTTTTTTATAATATTGTAAATGGTGTTACCTTCTTGATTTATTTTTTACCTAGTTTGTTGTTTGTGTATAGAAATGCTACTGATTTTTGTGTGCTAATTTTGTATCCTGAAACTTTGCTGAATTAGTTTGTCATTACTAAGGGTTTTCTGGCAGAATTGGTGTCATTCTTCCAGGGTAATAACTGAGGTTCTTTGCCTCACACCAAGGAAATCAAGGACACAAACACACAAGGAGTGAAATTAAGAGCAGAAGTTGCCAGGCTTGGTAGCTCACGCCTGTAGTTCCAGCACTTAGGGAGGCTGAGGTGGGTGGACCACCTAAGGTCAGAAGTTCAAGACCAACCTGGCCAACATGGTGAAACCTCATCTCTACAGAAAATTAACTGGGCCTGGTGACAGGTGTCAGCAATCCCAGCTACTCTGGAGGATGAGGCAAGAGAATTGCTTGAACCTGGGAGGTGGAGATTTCAGTCAGCTGAAGTTGGGCCACTGCACTCCATCCTGGGCAACTAGAGTGAAACTGCATCTTAAAAAAAAAAAAAAAAAAAAAAAAAAAAAGAGCAGAGTTTTAATAGGAGAAAGCAAGAGGAAACCTTTCTCTCCTGTAGAGAGGAGCTCCAGAGTGTCTTCCCGTTCTGTGGTGAGATGCGCAGGGTTTTATGGACAAACTTAAGGAGGTGGTGTCTGATTTACATAGAGCCCAGAAGATTGATCTGACCAGGCATGCCATTTACATAGCGTGTGAAGAAGCTGGTTGTCCTACCCTAATCTTTTATTATGCAGATGGGTTCTCTTCTTAGCTGGTGCCATGTTGTCTGTTTCTTTACTGTACCTGTGGTTTACAAAGAAAGGGAAGATGTAGCCTCCATGTTGAATACCTGGCTCCCAGGCAGCCTTTTCTTATTGGCACAGGTGCTAGCATTCACTGGTGCAAGCTTCCAGCTTTCTCATTTATGTCTGCAGCTCTATTTCATCAGGGAATTTTATTCATCCAGGATATTGGCCTGTAGGTTTTTTGTTTATTTGTTTATGCTGCTCTTTGTTAGAAAAAGAATGATTTTAGAGCTGGTTTTTGTAAAAGGGAAGGCTTGTTGAGGACTCTCATAACCTCACTATCTGCCTAAATAATTTCTTTCTAGCTCCTGTATCAGTCTTAAGGCTTTTCTATGTCTAAGATCATGCCATCTACAAACAGGGACACTTTGACATCTTCTGTTTCAATTTGGATGTCTTTTTTTTCTTTTGTTGCCTAATTGCCCTGGCCATGGACTTACAGTGTTGTTAAATAAGGGTGGTGAGAATGGGTATCTTTGTCTTTTTCCAATTCTTAGAAGAAAGGTTTTTTAGCTTTTCTTATTCAGTATGATGTTAGCTATGGCCTTTATGTCATACATGGCCTTTATTATTTTCAGTACATTCCTTCTAAAATACAGGTATTTATTTCCTTCCTAAATTAGTTATTTCCTAAGTAAATACCTAATTTAAGTTTTTATCATGATGAGATGTTGAATTCTGTTGAATGCTTTTGCTTCATCTATTGAGTTGATCATATAGTTTTTGTCCTTCTATTGATGGGATAATTGATATTTATTAATTTGTGTAGGTTGAACCATCCTTGTAGCCATTG
Source organism: Sapajus apella (assembly GCF_009761245.1). NCBI lineage: Eukaryota > Metazoa > Chordata > Mammalia > Primates > Cebidae > Sapajus > Sapajus apella. The sequence continues at coordinate 18,570,727 of NW_022436953.1, forward strand.
GATAACTCCTTCTTGGTTATGGTGTGTATTGTTCTGGTACTGTTGGATTCATTTTGCTAGTATTTTGTTGAGTATTTTTGCATATGTTCATCAGGGATGTTGGCATGTAGGTTTTTTTTTGTTTATCTGTTTTTTTTTTATTTTTTATGTTCTTGTCTGGTTTTGGTATCAGTGTTATGCTGGCCTCATAGGATGAGTTAAGAGAATCCCCTCTGCTTCAGTTCTTTCAAATAATTTGAGAAGAATTGGTATTAATTCATTTTGAAAGATTTGATAGAATTCAGCCGTGAAGCCATCTGGTTCTGGACTTTTCTTTGTTGTGAGACTTTTCGTCATTCATTCAAAATCATTAATTTTGTTGGTATTTTCAGGTTTTCTATTTCCTTTTGTTCAATTTCTAGGTTATATGTTTTCAGAAATTTATTCATTTACTCTGTTTTCAATTTCTTAGAATATTGTTGTTTACAGTAGTCTCTAATGACTCTTTATGTTTCCATGTTATGTTAATGTCTCCTTTTTCATTTCTGATTTTATTTATTTGGGTCCTTTCTCTTTCTTAGTCTAGCAAATGGTTTATCAATTTTCTTTATTTTTTGAACAAAACCAACATTTTGGTCATTGGTCTTTTATATTATTTTAGTCCCAATTACATTTCAATAAAGATCATGGTTGCCATGATCTTTATTTTTTTCCTTCTACTAATTTTGGGTTTGTTTTTTTCTTACTTTGCTAGTTCTTTATAATGTATTACTTGAAATCATTCTTTTTTTTTTGATGTAGATATTTTTTACTATGAACTTCCCTCAGTACAGCTTTTGCTATATTCTAAAGGTTTTGGTATGTTGTGTTTCTATTTTCTGTGGTCTCAAGTAAATTTTAAATTTCATTCTTAATTTCTTTCTTCACCCAGTGTTAGTTGAGGACCATATTGTTTAATTTTCATGTATTCATATAGTTTTGAATGTTCCTCTTGTTATTAATGTCTAGTTGTATTCTGCTGTGGTCATATAAGATACTTGATATTATTTTGATTTTTAAAAATTTGTTGATACTTGTTTCGTTTCCTACCGTATATGGTCATTCCTGGAGAATGTCCCACATGCAGATGAAAAGTATGTGTATCCTGCAGCTGTGGGTACAATGTTCTGTAAATATCTCTTAGTTCCATTTTGTTTATGCTCCAGTTTAAATCTGATGTTCTTTGTTGATTTTCTATCTAAATCATCTGTCCAGTGCTGAGAGCATGGTGTTGAAGTCTTCAAGTATTATTGTGTTGGGGCTTATTTCTCTCTTTGTATCTAATAATATTTTCCTTATATATCTAAATGCTACAGTGTTGGGTGCATGTATATTTACAAGTGTTAGAGCCTCTTACCAAATTAATCCTTTTCTTATTGCATAATATACTTCTTTATATCTTTTACAGCTTTTGACTGAAAGTCTGTTTTGTCCTATATAAGTGTAGCTACTCCTGTTCACTTTTGTTTTCTCTTTGCGTGGAGTATCTTTTTTAATCCCTTCACTTTTAGTCTGTGTATGTCTTTAGAGATGAGGTAAGTTTTGTGTAGGCAGCATATTATTAGTTATTTTTCTTTAAATACTGTCAGACAGTTTATATCTCTTAAGTAAGGGAATTTATTTACTTTCAAGGTTATTATTGAAAGGTGAGAGCTATTCCTGTCAATTTATTGGGTTTTTTTGGATTTTGTACATCCTTACTTCCTTTGTATATCCTTTCCATCCTTTGTTCCTTTCTTCTTCTCTTATTGTTTATTTTTGTGGTTATATGGCTTTCTGTAGTCATAAGGTTTTATTTCTTTCTCTTTTCTCCTTCGTGTATTGGCTCTGCCAGTGAGTTTTATAATATTGCATGTGTTCATGATGGTGGCTATCATCTTTTTAGCTCTAGATGTTAGGATCCTTTGAGCCTTTATTGTAAGGCTAGTCTATTGGTGATGAATTTCATTAGATTTTTCTGTGAAAGATTTTATTTCTCTTTAATTTCTGAAGAATAGCTTTGCTTGGTATAATATTTGTGTTTGACGGTTTTTTTTTTCTTCTCAATACTTTGAATATATCATTCCATTCCTCCTGGCCTTTAAGGTTTATGCTAAGAAATTCATTATTACTCTAATGGGGATATATGACTTTATGATTTTCTCTTGATGCTTTTAGAATTCTTTCTTTGTATTAGACTTTTGATGATTTGAGTATCATGTGCACTGGAAAGGACCTGTATAGTGTGAATCTATTTGGTGTTCTTTAAGCTTCCTGGACCTGGATGTTTGTTTCCTTCTGAAGGCTTGGATAGTTTTCAAGTGGCTTATTAAGTATTTCTAGGCACCTATTCCCTTCTGTTCTCCTTTTGCAATGCCTATAATACAAATATGTTTTCACTAAATGGTTTCTTGTAAATGCTGTGGGCCTTCTTCATTCCATATTCTATTTTATTTTTGTTGCCTGTGTTATGTGCTTTTAAGTTCAGTAATTCTAGCTGGGCATGGTAGTGTGAACCTGTAGTCCCAGCTACTTGGGGTGCTGAAGTAGGAGGATCACTTGTAAGCCCAGGAGATTGAGGCTAGCCTAAGCAACATAGCAAGATCCCATCTGTATTAAAAAGAGAAATTCTTTGTTTCTGCTTGGTTAAGCCTGTGGTTGAAGGTCTCTGCTGCATTTTTTAAATGTTATTCATTGAATTCTTCAGATCTAGACTTTATTTTGTTCTTTTTTTCTGGTATCTCTGTTGTTGAATTTTTCATTCAAATTATGAATTATTTTCCTTATTCTGTTGAACTATGTATCTGTATTCTCCTATATCTCACTGAATATCCATAAGGTTATTTTGAATTTTCTTTCTGATATTTGATATGTAGGAATTCCTGCATAAAATTCTCCCAATTTTATGGAGGAAGTTTTGTATGGAAAGAGTTATAAGAGTTATATGAATGGGTCTTGGGTATTAGTTCAATGGAGTGTATTGGTATTCATTCTAGGTGGATGGAGTAGTGTAGTCTCCATGTAGTTTCTTCAGCTAGTATCCACACTAGTGACATACAAGTGACATTTTCAAGTGTCTTGGTAGCCTTAGTGAAGAGAGTTTATAGCAGTGGTGTTGTGGCTTTGTTGGAGAGTGTGCTCACCTTGCTGTTTCTCAGGCCATGGGCATTTGAGTACACACAGTGGGTAGGCCAACTTGCATTCTGGCTTGCTGGGGTTGAGGCCACGGGGTTGTTACTCTGGGAACATAGCCATGCTGTCACTTCGCTGACCTGGGGGCTTGCCTGCCAGGAACAACCTATGAGGCTGTTTTTCAAGCTTGAGAAATGAGTGTATAGCTGCTCAGTTGGCCTGGAAATATGTTTTCTAGGGATGGCCTTTGGGCCTGTTTTTCAGGCCCAAGAGACAGGTTCAAGGCTGCTTGGTTGTCCTGGGGGCTTGCTTGCCAGGGACAGTCCACAGGGCTATTTCTTAATCCCAGGATGCAGGTACATGGCTGCTCAGTGGTCCTGGAGGAATATCTGCTGGGAATGCCTCATGGGGTTGTGTCTGAGGCCCAGAATATGCTTACATGGCTTCATGGCTAGCCTGGGCTAGCTGACCTCACTCCTGAAATTTTTGTCTGGACACTCAGTCCACTGTTACTGCCAACCCTAATTTTTGTGATGAAATATAGGAATATTAGCATGTGTATTTCTGATGAGTATAAATAATGGATAATCTAATTTCTATCCCCATTTTCTATCTATACAGCCAAAGCTTTCTTCCCCATTAATACGACTGTTGAATTAACTATATTCTGTACTTTTGTAAATATTCAAATGTTTTGAAGTGGATATTGCAATATGGTACTTCTTGGCCTTATAAGAAGTTTTTTTTTTTATGTCTGGGATTAATAGGGTAAAGAAAAACTATACAAATCATATTTATATGAACAATTGAGTCAAATACTTTTCTGTGAGCTGTAGCTATTATTTTTCTGTGAAGGACAGACCAGTAGCTATTCATTTAGTATACAGTTATTGAGTACTTTCAGTGTACTTGGCGATCTCCTACTTTCTCAGATTACAGAGATCAAGAGACAATTGCTCTTCTCAAAGAGCTTAGTGGAGAGAGAAACAAACACATTTATACTGAAATGTGATAATTGAAATGGTAGATGCACACAGGATGATATATGAAGATAAAGGGTAGGAATCTAACCAGTATTGTGAATCTAAGAATAATTTCCTAGAGGAGTGCCCTAGCTATGTCTTACAGGATTTGGAGTTGGCCAGCACATGGAAATATTTGTAAAAAGAAATGCCTATGTTTTTTCTCTTAACTTGTCTTGAGAGCTACCAGCTTAATGGCTAGAGGATAAGATGTATGAGGTGATATGTAGAAGATACCTATTAGTTTTATAATATTTAAAAAATGTGACAAGGTGTATTTTTAAAGTTTTATTTTTAGCATATGATATGTACAACTTAAGTTAAAATCTGTTTATATTCTTGTGATGCCAGGAGCTTCATTCCTTTTCCTAAAAAAAAAAAAGGACAATTACCAGTGAACATGTGACAATTAGTTCTCACTACCTACCACTTACACAGAGCTTATTCTTGGCAGATCCAAATTCCCTGATAGTTAGAAAGTACTGGTATTTGATATTAGAATTCTATTGCTTATTTTCTAGCTTAAGACAAGAATATATTTAGTTTTTACAATATAACCTTGAAATGTGCTTTTTTGATATTGCATATTTTAAGATTCCTATGTTAGTGCTCGTTTTTTTCTTGCCTATTATTATAAATAATAATGATTGAACTAATAATTATTTTGAATGTGTGAACTTAGACTTGATAAGTTCATCACACATTCAAAAGTTCCATTTGCTAAGGAATATGATGCTAACTAGCATGTCCTGTAAATGAAGAATGTTTTGCTGTATCAGAAAGCTGAGTTTTAGCAAGATTTCAAAGGTAGAGACTTCCGTAAGGTGACATTCAATTAAGCATATCTTTATATAAAATGAATTCTGAGCCATTGTAGTTATATAAACTGATGATAGCCCTTCTTTGGCAAATAAAGATTGACAAATTCATGCACTTTACAGAGATATCTTGGGTCAAATGATCATTTACTTATTGGAAATGGCTGATGAAATGTTACAGTAATTTATGGTGTGCTGCAGTAAATTTTCATAATATAGTAATTTATCTTACATAAGATAATGAACTGCCTGTCCAGTTCATTTACTGAGTAATAGTTACTTTAAATGTTTTATCAGCAGTTTCATTTTTATGTTTTCCTCTTCTTCCTCTGAGATTTTTAATATGATAAATTAGGGAGTAATATTTCATTTTAAATGACTTCTCTTGACTATAGTTAGTTCAAGGATATAGGCAGAATTGCTGTAATGTGAAACACAGTTGTTAATCTGAAATATCTATGTTGAATTGATGCCTGCTGTTATTATCAAGAACTGTAAGAATGTTATAGCTTTTTGTTTACAAAAGTATCTTTCAGAATAATATGTGAAATATATGCTGATCACAATGTGAAGCAGCATGTGTATTTTTATAATCAGAAACATTATTAAGTACCATCTTTGTTTCAGGCATTGCAGTGATGATGGAAGATAACCATCTTTATTCTAATGAATTTTGTTTAGCAAAACTTATTGATTACCTACTATGTATACAGTACTTGAGCAATACGAGATCTATTGTCATAACAAGAATTTATAAGATACTTAAATTTTACCCAAGAAACATTTGTTGAGTGTTTACTATGTAAAATTTATTGTATTTGTACACTGCACACATTTCTAGGTGTATGGCTATCTCTTAAGATCTCTAGGACCATATGTACATCATAATTGGAATAAATACTGGATATAAATGTTTTATTTCTATGTTGTTAAAGATAGAAAAACATTTTTCTCTATCCTGCTACTCTATAATGTTAAAAAAGAGAATGAAATGGAGATTTGAAACCATTACACATTGTAATATAATATTGGTAGCTTAGTATTTTGGAAAATAAATATGTTATCATACATATTAAAATAGAGGTGCTTATAATCTAAAAATATTGTAAAGATTAATAACTTTGATCATGAATATATCATTTTTTTAATATAAAAAGAAAAACCTTTTTTAAATACCGATTTAGATTATAAATGTGGTAAAGATTTTTATTTTTAGCTAATTTTGAAATATTACAGCATTAAGAATTGTAATGTAGTATTTGTCAATCTTAGCTAAATTTTAGGCACAAACATTAGATTTTATTATTTTTCTTGATTTTTTATTAATAAAATTATATGACAGTAATGTATCCAAAATTCATATAGAAGTCCAAATTCATTTGTAGAGGTTTGAGCTAAGAGAGAGGCAGTTATTCTTCTCTAAGCCTGTTTGCTAAGTCCTGTTATGAAGTCTTCACTAAGTACTGCTTGTTGATTTTATTTGCTATTTTCGCAGTGCAGATAATGGCAATTTAGATTCTTTTTTTTTTTTTCTTTCCTGAGACAGAGTCTTGTTCTATTGCCCAGGCTGGAGTACAGTGGCGCAATCTCTGCTCACTGCCCTCCACTGCAACCTCCACCTCCTGGGCTCAAGTAATTTTCCTGCCTTAGCCTTCCAGGTAGCTGATACTACAGGCGCCTGCACCATGCCTGGCTAATTTTTTGTATTTTTAGTAGAGACGGGGTTTCACCATGTTAGTTAGGATGGTCTCGATCTCCTGACCTTGTGATCTGCCCGCCTTGGCCTACCAAAGTGCTGGGATTACAGGCGTGAGCCACTATGCCCAGCCTATCTTTAGATTCTTAATCCTATAACTGATTACATTGATAGTAGTGATAATAATAGAAGCAATGGCAGCCATAATAATATGTTAAGTTTTTAAATAATCCTGCCTCATCTTCATTTTATAGAGGTTAATTATATCTTTATTTTATAGAAGAGGAAATTAAGGTTCACAAAGGCTAAATAAATGATGCCGATCATGTAGCTAAACATAATACTTGTGTTTTACAAACAGTGTTCTATTCTACATCATTCTCCAAAATATACTGTAATTGTTAATTATTCTTAGTACTAAAACTCATTAGAAAGGGAGTTTTATATATTTTCAAATGTAATTTTTAATGATATGAACCATTTGCTATGGAATATGATGCCATACTTTTACATCTAACTTTCTTTGAATGCCACTTTTCCTGTTGTTTACAGAAAGTATCACCTTGGGTAGGCTTGCGCAAGATCAATATATCCTATTGGGGATGGGAAGACATGTCTCCTTTTACAAACACAACACTACAGTGGCTTCCTGGTGAACCCAATGATTCTGGGTTCTGTGCATATCTAGAAAGGGCTGCAGTGGCAGGCTTAAAAGCTAATCCTTGTACATCTATGGCAAATGGCCTTGTCTGTGAAAAACCTGTTGGTAAGTAGTACAGTAAATTAGCATTCCTTCAAAAATATGTTTCCAACCCATCTTCTCACTCCTTCTTTCTAGAGTATAGTCTTATTCTTTGATATTTATGTAAATTTTATTTTATACACATTCTTCCCCACTTACTATTAGTGTTCTCAGCATTAAGTTGTGAAAATAACAAAATATTATTTTATGCAATCTTTATTCGTTTAAATAGTGAGATTATGAACATATAAGTGTAGTTACAATATTGCAAAAATCTGTTCTTAATTCATTGATGTCTTGTACTTTTATCATGGTAGTGTTTGGGAAGAAGATTTTTTTTTAAAGATTAATGACTAATTGAGACTTATTTTACTCTTGTAGACATATCTCAGTTGTCAAGTAAAAAGAAACATTTTTGTTACATCTTCTGAAATGGATTTTTGTTATGTGAGAAAGGAATATTGGATTCTTTTCTTTTTGAATCTTATATTTTTATTGTGGTAAAATATATATAAAATTTACCATTTTAACTATTTTAAATGTATTTTAATGCCAATTCAATGGTATGTACTTTCACACTGTTGCGCAGACATTATCACGATTTATCTCCAGAACTTTTTTCATTTTGAAAAACTAAAACTCTGTACCCATTAACCATAACTCTCCATTTCCTCCACCCCACTCCCCATAGTCCCTAGCAGCTACTATTCTACTTTCTGTCTCTATGAATTTAACTACAGCTTCGGGTACCTCATATAGTAGAATCATAACAGTATATGTCCTTTGTGACTGGGTTATTCCCTTAGCATAATGTCTTCAAGGGTTAAGCATAATGTCTTCAAGGGTTAACCATGATGTGGGTGCATGAGAATTTTTTTCCTTTTTAAGGTTGACTAATATTCCATTATATGTGTATACCACATTTTGTTCATCCATTTATCTGTCAATGGCTACTTGGGTTGCTTCTACCTTTTGGCTATTGTGAGTAATGCTGCTATGAATGTGGCTGTATGAATACCTGTTCAGCTTCTTGCTTTTATCTCTGGGGAATATAGTCAGAAGGAGAATTGCAAAATCATATGGCAATTCTATGTTGAAATTTTTGAGGAATTGCCATACTGTTTTTCACAGAGGCTGTATCATTTTATATTCCCTCCAGCAATGCACAAAGTTTTCAATTTCTCTGCATCCTGGCCAATATTTATTTCCTATTATTTTCAGATAATAGCCTTCCTAAAGCCTATGATACATATTGTATCTTGTGTAATACCTTATGATAAGCTGTATTTTATTCTCTGTTTACGTCAGAGACTTGTTCATTTATAGAACGTTTACTTTGTAAGATGTGAAATGTTATGAAAACCATTGTGGCTAGAAAACAATTGTGGCTGGGAAAGTACACAGTTCTAGTATACAAACTAGGTCACAGATTACATTACTAACTATAATATTTAAATTATACAATTTTATATACTTTGTAAAGAATTAAAAATTTCCAAGGAGTTGTACATTTTTTAATTTAATTAAAAAATTAGGAAGTATTGATACGTCATCTTTGTTTTTATTTACCTCACCATATTATAATGACACAGTTGGCTTAATTGAAACAATTCCCTGAACAGCAAAGCAAAGAAAACCCATACAATTGTGTTAAAATGAGGATAAAATGAAATAATTATATTTGTTTATTTATTCCAGTTAGTCCAAATCAAAATGCAAGGCCATGCAAAAAGCCATGCTCTCTAAGGACATCATGTTCCAACTGCACAAGCAATGGTATGGAGTGTATGTGGTGTAGCAGTACGAAACGATGTGTTGACTCTAATGCCTATATCATCTCTTTTCCATATGGACAATGTCTAGAGTGGCAAACTGCCACCTGCTCCCGTAAGTATTTATCTAGAGTGACTTTTCATTTGACAGCAACACAAATCACTTCTCTGTGATGTAAAGAAGAATTAAATATTTGAAGAAGTTTCAAAAAATGAGAAAATATTGCTACAGCTACTTTTGAAACCAGCTGGTGCTGTTAACCTCTGATTTTTATTATATCACCATTTTGCATTCTGCTAAGTATCTTACCCTAAATATTAACATAATTGCCACATATGTACAGCTCCTTTTCCCTGAGCTGTGTGTATGTTGCAGACAGCAGACCACTTCATGAGTGTGTTCACTCAAACATCACAGATTGCTCTGGTGAGCCTCTTTAGTGTCTTTTAATCTAGTATAGTTCCCATGTCTTTCCTTACATGACTTTGGTATTTTTGAGTAACCTATACCAATTGTTTGCAGGTTTCTCAGTTTGGATTTGTCTAATTTTTCCCTTTTGATTAGATTCAGGAAAGCATTTTGGGGCGAGAATATCTTATCAATGTCGTATATCTGCTACAAATATAGAATGCACAGTCTTGACATCATGTAGAGTCATGTCAGCAAGGTAGTACTGGAGTTGCTGTGAGTTGTACTTCAGGAGAAAGATCTTGCCCTTTGTTGGTCTCTCATGTTTTCTAAGGACTATAGGATAAGGATGCATCTGAATGAATATTTAATACTGGGTACTATGTGGTCAGAGTGGCCTTGCTTACAAACACAAATGGCATCAGAATATAGTTACCAAGGGAATTGCATAATTCTACTGGTAGCACTTGGTAGCCTTGTAGGAACTTGAGACCATGTGAAGCTCTTTCTGCTTGGGAGAAGAAGGTACTGATCTTAGCTAGCTTCTTTGTAGCAGAGAATGTGGTTTATCTTTCCACAATCCACTCTCTGACACTGACGCTCATCAAAAATATGCCTTTTCACATGAATTAATCAGATTTGGAACAAAAACGTAGAAAGTATTATTTACTCCTGCTGCTCTCACCACCTGCTTCTCAATGTTGTTTGCATTCATTCATATCTCACTCATTGGTATCTGTCCCGCTTGTAATTAATCCAGGCTTTATGTTATTTTTTTGTGAATAATATACTTTTCAGGGGCCCTGTAATTACCATTCTACCACCATAGTTAGTTGCAGAATCACCTGAGATAAACTTGGTATCTAAGTGGTTTATTTATTTATTTATTTATTTTGAGACTGAGTCATGCTCTGTGGCCCAGGCTGGAGTATAGTGGTGCATTTTCAGCTCACTGCAACCTCCACCTCCTGGGTTCAAGCGATTCTCTTGCCTCAGCCTCCTGAGTAGCTTGGACTACTGGCATGCACCACTATGCCTGGCTAATTTTTGTATTTTTAGTAGAGACTGGGTTTTACTGTTGGCCAGGTTGGTCTCAAACTCCTGACCTTGCGATCTGCCCACCTTGGCCTCACAAAGTGCTGGGATTACAAGTTTATGTCTGTTGAGGGTGCTTTGATTTGAACAAAGCAAAATATCAGATACTTGGTAAAGTCCCAACAGACAAATCAAATGAGAAGTTCTTTTGGTTCTTTTTCAGTTCCCCCCTTCTCAACATCTGAGTGTCTACGAAACTCACAAAGACAGAAGGAGCAAGAGTCCTTAGATTTTGTTTTTTTTAATTTTTTTTCCCTCCCAATACTTTAACCTGCAGTAAACAGGATTTGAAATGAGTGAATCTAATTAACATGTTGGTGTGTTTGTGCCAGGTCCCAAAGAAACTGTAGTTACAGTTCAGTCAAAGGAGACAAAATAACAGCCACTTGGAGTCCAGTGTATCTATTAAACTCAGGCATGTGTTTGGTTGAAAGGTATTCAGTGAGATAGGCAAAGAGGCAGTTTTCATCTCTATACGGGAATTCTCTCCAGGATCTTCATCCCAATTCTAAGTCCTTTCTCCTAACAATAGTCCTAAGTTCTCCACTGTCATTATCTCTCTTCTTATGTCACTTTTGAAACTTTTAAAAGTCAAAGGTCTATTTTAGGTTTGTGCATCAGTCCACTGGTTTCCCTCCGTCCCTTTCTCACCAGGAAACTGCCACGTGGAGTTTTCCTAGGAGTAGCGGGCATAACACAGCTTGTTTCTATAGCTTTCTTAAGTATCTTCAGGACTTTCTTATTAGACCGTTGGCTTTCTTGCAGTCCCTCCATAGGAGCAGCCTCTGGCAGCCTGACTGATGAAATACAAACAGCTATCCCAGCAGCAATTTTTATTGTCTGCCTGGACAATATTTTATTGTCTCCCTTTCTTCCCTCCTTTGAGCATTCTTGTTTTTCCTCTGAGAGGCAACCTGTTCTAGTTAGCAATTATAGTAATGATACTGCTCTGATGAGTGGAGGAGCACCAGGGCTCTTGACTCACATTGAATTAGATAAAACAACATGGACACAGGTGGAGCTGTATTAAAAAGCGGAGCGTTTAATAGGCAAGAAAGAAAAGAGACAGCAGAAGGAAGACGCAGAAGTACAGAGACAGAGGGAGTGGGGCTCCGAAGCTGAAACAGGAAATCCCAAGTGTGGTGATACCAATCAGGTGTATGTGGAGGCTGGAGGAGGTATTTTCGGATTATTTTTTTCTAATTCTGTGAAAAATGATGTTGGTAATTTGATTGGAATTGCATTGAACCTGTAGACTGTTCTGGGCGTATGATTATTCTCATGAGTGTAGGATGTGTTTCCATTTGTTTTTGTCATCTATAATTTATTTCAGCAGTATTTTGTAGTTCTTGTAGGGATGTTTTACCTCCTTGGTTAAAGACATTCCTAGGCATTTTATTTTTGCAGCTGTTGTAAAAGTGCTTGATTTGATTCTCAGGTTAGTCATTGTTGGTATATAGCAATGCTACTGATTGGTGTACATTGTTTTTGTAACCTTAGACTTTACTGAATTCATTATTAAATCTAGGCGTCTTTTAGAGGACTCTAGGATTTTCTAGGTGTACAATCATATCAAGGTCTTTAGGGTTTTCTAGGTATACAGTATAAAATCACATCATAGTCTTCAGAGTTTTCTAGGTATGCAATTATGTCATTGGCAAACAAGACTAGTTTGACTTCCTCTTTTCTGATTTGGACGCCCTTTATTTCTTTCTCTTGCCTGATTTCCAGTGCTATGTTAAATAGAAGTGGTCAAAGGGGGCCTCCCTATCTCGTTATAGTTCTTAGGGGTAATGCCTTCAACATTCCTGCATTCACTATGACGTTTGCTATGGCTTTGTCATATATGACTTTTATTATTTTGTGGTTTGTTTCTTCTATGCCTAGATTGTTGAGGGTTTTTAATCATAAAGACATGTTGGATTTTAATGAATGCTTTTCCTGCATCTATTTGAGATGATCATATCGCTTTTGTTTTTAATTCAGTTTATGTGATGAATCATATTTATTGAACTGTATATGTTGAACCATCTCTGGGATGACACCTACTTGATCATGATGAATTATCTTTTTAATGTGCCATTGGATTCAGTTTGCTAGTGTATTGTTGATAAGTTTTTCATTTATGTTCATCAGAGATATTAGTCTCTAGTTTTCTTTTTTTATATCCTTCCCTGACTTTGCCATCAGGATGATACTGGCTTCGTAGAATGAGTTAGGAAAGATTATCTTGAAACAGCTCCAGTAGTATTGATACCACTTCTTTGAATATCTAATAGAATTTGGCTATGAATCCCCCTGGCTCTTGGGTTTTTTTGGCTGGCAAATTTGTGTTACTGATTCAGTCTTGCTGCTTGTTATTGATCTGTTCAGGATTTCTGTTTCTTCCTGATTCAAGCTAGAAGTGTTATATGTTTCCGGGATTTTTTCCATTTCCACTAGATTGTGTAGTCTGTATGCATAGAAGTGTTCAGAGTTGTCTTGAATGATCTTTTATATTTCTGTGATGTTGATTGTAATGTCAACATTTTCATTTCTAATTAAACTTATTTGAACCCTATCTTCTTTGTTAATCTAGCTAATGGTCTGTCAGTTTTATCGTTTCAAAAATACAACTTTTCATTTCATTAGCCTTTTGTGTTTTCTTGGTTACAATTTCATTTAGTTCTGCTCTGATGTTTGTTTCTTCTCTTAGCTTTGGATTTGGTTTGTTCTTGTTTCTTTAGTTCCTTGAGATGTGACATTACATTGTTAGTGTGTGATCTTTCAGACTTTAATACAGGCACTTAGCTGTAAACTTTTCCCTTAGCACAGCTTTTCCTATATTCAAGGTTTTGATAACTTGTATCACAGTTATTGTTCTTTTTTGAAGAATTTAAAACTTTCCATCTTGATTTGTTAACCCCAAAATCGTTCGGGAGCAGATTGTTAAATTTCCACATTTGTATAGTTTTGAAGGTTCATTTTGGAATTGATTTTTAGTTTCATTCCACTGTGGCCTGAGAAGATACTTGATATAATTTTGATTTTTTAGAATTTATTGAGACATGTTTTGTGGCCTATCATATGGTCTGTCTTGGAGAATGTTCCATTCGCTGATGAGGTGCATATTCTGTAGTTCTTGGGTACAATGTACTGTTAATATCCGTTAGGTCCATTTGATCTAGAGTGTAATTTAAGTCCAGTGTTTCCTTTTTTTTCTTTTTTTGAGATGGAGTTTCACTCTTGTTGCCCAGGCTGGAGTGCAGTGAGCTCAAGCAATTTTCCTGTCTCAGCCTCCCAAGTAGCTGGAATTACAGGCATGTGCCACGAGGCTTTGCTAATTTTGTATTTTTAATAGAGATGGGGTTTCTCCATGTTTGTCAGGCTGTTCTTGAACTCCTGACCTCAGGTGATCTGCCCACCTCGGCCTCCCAAAGTGCTGAGATTTTAGGTGCGAGCCACTATGCCCAGCGTAAGTCCAGTATTTCTTTGATGACTTTCTGCTTTGATGATCTGTCTGTTGCTGTCAGTGGAGTTTGAAATCCTCCACCATTATTGTACTCCTGTCTGTCTCTTTCTTAGGTCTAGTAGTGATTGTTTTATGAATTTGGGAGCTCTAGTTTTAGGTGCACATATATTGGATTGTAATATCTTCTTGTTGAGTTGATACTTTTATCCTTATATAATGAACTTTTTTGTCTTTTCTTTACAGTTGTTCCTTTAAAGTATGTTTTATCTGATATAAGAACAGCTCCTCCTGGTTGCTTTTAGTTTCCATTTGCATCGAATATCTTTTTCAACCCATTTACCTTGAGTCTATAAGAATCTTTAAATGTTAGATATGTCTCTTGAAGATAGCAGATAATTTGGTTTGGGTTTTTCATCTGTTTTATCAATCTATGTCTTTTATGTGGAGCATTTATACCATTTACATGTAACATTAATATTCAGATGTGAGGTACTTTTCTAGTTATCATGTTGATTTTTACCAAGTTACTTTGTTTTCCTCACTGTATTGTTACTTTATAGACCCAGTGAGTTTTATACTTTCAAGAGTTTCTATTCTGGTGCATATTAACCTTTCGTTTTAAGATTTAAACTCCTTTTAGCTTTTCTTGTAGGGTTGGTCTGGTAGTGACAAAATTCCTTAGCATTTGCTTGTCTGAAAAGGACTTTATTTCTCCTTCATTTATGAAAGTTAATTTTGCTGGACACAAAATTATTGGCTGGCAGTTATTCTGCTTAAGGAGGCTAAAGAGAGAACCTTGGTCCCTTCTGGCTTTTAAGGTTTCTGCTGAGAATTCTAATATTAGTCTGATAGGTATTTCTTATAGATTACCTGATACTTTTGTATTGCTGCTCTTAGAATTCTTTTCTTCATGTTGACTTTAGATAGAATGATTACTCTATATATTGGTAATGTCCTTTTTGCTATAAGTCTCTCAGGAGTTCTTTGAGCTTCTCATATTTGGGTGTCTAAATCTCTAGCACAGCCAGGGATGTTTTTCTCAGTTATTCCCTCAAATAAGATTTTCAAAAATTTTTTTTTCTTTTTCCTCAGTAACACCAGGGATTCTTAGATTTGGCTGTTTTACCTAATCTCATATTTCTTGCAGACTTTGTTTCTTTTTAAATTTTTTTTTTCTTTATTTTTGTTTGATTGGTATAATTCAAAAGCTTTGTCTATGAGGTATGAAATTATTTATTCTACTTTGTCTAGTCTATTGTTAAAACTTTCCACTTGCATTTTGCAATTTTCTAAATGTGCCTTTGATTTCCAGAAATTGTTTGTTCAAAAAAATGTATTGTTTTGTAAAAATTTTTATTTATATCCTGAATTGTGTTTTAAATTTTCGTACGTGTTTTTCACCTTTCTCTTCTATCTGGTTGAGTAACATAGTAATCAACCTTCTGAATTCTTCTGGCATTTCAAAGATTTTTATCTTGGTTTGGATCCATTGCTGAAGAGCTAGTGTGACCTATTGGCAGTATTATAAAACCCTATTTTTTCACATTACCAGAATTGTTTTCCTGGTTCCTTCTCATTTTTGTAGGCTATCTCTTCTAATTATTTTTAATTTTTTTGATTCAACTGTGCTTTTTTCATATCTTTTTTTCTCTTTGAGGATATGACTTTAATGTTTTTAGTTTATTTTAATCTAATTTTGCTCTTGGTGCTTTCAGTCATGAAAACTCTATATGAGTTGCTTGGTATGGAGAGTATTTTCATGATTCTCAGATGCTGGTTGTAGTAGTGATGTGCTCCTGTATAAGCAGGTGCACTGTCTCCTGTGGGGTTGGAATGGCAGAGGTCTCATGAAGCTTATATCATTTGCCAGTGGAGTGCAATATGTATATATAAAATACTGGGGAAAGAAAAATGTGTATTTATCATGAAAAAATATATTTATTTATATTTTCTTTCCCCAGCATTTTATTCACTGGGTTGAACAATTCAGACTTTAGGTCAATAGGTGGTATCCACAGGTAAAATCTGGCTGTAGCTAAAGCAGGTATCATGATCCTTTCTTAAAAAAATAGTTCTAAAATAAAATTTACTTTCTTAGAAAATACCTTTATAACAATATTAGGAAATTTGATTTATTCAGGGTGAGTCCCACTAAATATTTACTTTCTCCTCACATGATACATGTTACAAATCATTACTTGACAGTAGATAATTGAAATGTCAAGCTAATGTCACTTATTAGATATTTTCCATTATGTCCTATTGATGACATAGTCACCCAATATACTTTTGTAAACAATTAGAATAAACTAGTCGGCAATACTGTGAACTAACTGCAATCACAAATATACTATAAATATTTTAAAGCAACAAAACTAAGGAGGGATATGGTAAATAGGAAGTTTTAAGTTATGTCATTTAGCAGTGTGGACTGTTGAAAACGTATAATTTTTCAAAGGAAGACTCTTTGTGTCAATGAATTATTTATCTACAAATTTAACATTAGCCACTTCTGTTTAATGACCAGAAGAATATTCTTTTTTTTAAAAAATTTCTTGTTAAGCAAGTACAGGAGACAAACTGATTCTTTACTTCCTATAAAGGTATGAGATCTGCAGCCCTCAAAGGATTGACAACTACAAATAATGTTATAATTTGTAAATTTTTAAATCGAATATTCTGCTGTCTCTGCACACTCAACTATATCGAGTTCCTGATGTTCACTGAGAAATTCGTGCCATTGTAGTTTTCTTAGCAGCATTTTTGTTCCCAGTAGTATTAAAATGCTGAGTGGCAGCTAAGTCATTAACGTTATACAATGAAACTGAGTCTGCCAGAAATCTACCATTTTTTTTCCTCCATTGTTTTTTCTTTCATGTGACCAGAAGACATCATTCATGATGCCTTGTATTTCTGTCATTGTCTTCTATTTATAAACAATTTCCAAGACACAATATACTATTCCTAGCTAAATAATAGTAAAAGTAACTATGTAAATGTGAAAAGTCTCTCAGCTTAATGTAAGATGCTCAGGTTGTTAATTAAAAATTTAAAACATTTCATAGCAGTGGCAATGACTATGATGTTAGACTATAATGTCTGCTTATCTTTGGCAAACATCATCATATTCATAGGTTTTATTGAGTCTCATAGGTTGTATCTGGAATCAAAAACCAGCAACAACAAAGGTTGAGTATCAGTGAATGAGTCTTAGAGTGTTATTTTACAGCCCTGCAAATTAGAATGTATGCTCTGGTTGCCTGGCTGAAGGAGAGTGCCAGGTTTTTGTGTTCCAACCCAGCTTGGTTTTTTGGATGAGATTAAGTTTACTCATTACCTAATAGCGAAATACTAGTATCTTGGACCCTTGGGAGGAGCATGTCCATAATAGGTAGTCCAAGTATAGCCCAGCAGTCTCAGGAAATGGGCAAACATGACTTACTCTGGATATCCATAGGCAGAATACAGAATCGTTGAAGGTTCACACTAGGCACAACAAGAATGGCTAGCATGATTTTACATCACAGACAATAATAAAGGTGGTCTGTAGGGCCCTAGATCATCTCCCCCAAATTTTCAGGAGTCTTCAATTACTGACTTTATTTTTCTCCAGGTCATGGTTAACCACACGTTTTTTCACTCCTATGTCAGACTGTTTATCTCCTCTTGATTGTGATGTATGTTTTAATTGCTTTTAGTAATTGCTGTCTCTTAAATATTATTGCAAAAATGTTTACATTAACTATAGGTGACCTTTCATTGTTTTTTTCATGATCATACTTATTTTTTTATTAGCCTATAATTCTGTTTGAATGTATAGTCAGGTGAACATATTTGTCAATGTTCCTGTCATGCAGCTCAAAATTGTTCTGGATTGAGAACCTGTGGACAGTGTTTGGAACATCCTGGATGTGGCTGGTGCAATGATCCTAGTAATACAGGAAGAGGACATTGCATTGAAGGTTCTTCACGGGGACCAATGAAGCTCATTGGAATGCACCACAATGAGATGGTTCTTGACACCAATCTTTGCCCCAAAGAAAAGAACTATGAGTGGTCCTTTATCCAGTGTCCAGGTAATAATAATGTGATGAAACAATTTAACTTTCTGCTTAAGGGATCCAAGAAGGAGTTTTCCTTTTCTTATAATAAAGAAAATGTAGCTTTAGAAAAAAAGAGCAATGAAAATGAGACTAAAATATCTAAGATAAAAAATTATTCCATGGACTACATCTATCTCAATTATACAGGTGGTATTCTGTTTAGAATCATTAGATAGGCTAAATGAATTCATGGAATACCATGATTAGCTTTTATTTCTTTTTATTCTTTAAATATTTTGTTATTTTACTTTAAGTTCTGGGATACATGTGCAAAACGTGGACATTACATAGATATATATGCACCATGGTGGTTTGCTGCACCTATTGACCCATCCAAGTTTCTTCCCCTCACCATCTTGCAACAGGGACTGGTGCATGTTGTTCCCCTCCCTGTGTCCATGTATCCTCATTGTTCAACTCCCACTTATGAGTGAGACCATGTGGTGTTTCATTTTCTGTTCCTGTGTTAGTTTGCTGAGGATGATGGCTTCCAGCTTCATCCATGTCCCTGCAAAGGACATGATCTCATTGCTTTTTATGGCTGTGCAGTGTTCCATGGTGTATATGAACAACATTTTCTATATCCAGTCTATCATTATTGGGCATTTGGGTTGGCTCCATCACTTTGCTATTGCAAATGGTTCTGCAATAAACACACATGTGCATGTGTCTTTATAGTAGAGTGATTTATATTCCTTTATGTATATACCCAGTAATGGGATTGCTGGATCAAATGGTATTTCTGGTTTTATATCCCTGAGGAATCACAGTGTAAGAACAAGCCTATTTCTCCACAGCTTCGCCAGCGTCTATTGTTTCTTGACTTTTTAATAATTGCCATTCTGACTGGTGTGAGATGGTATCTCATTACAGTTTTGATTTGCATTTCTCTGATGATCAGTGATGTTGAGCTTTTTTCATATGTTTGTTGGCTGTATAAATTTCTTCTATTGAGAAGTGCCTGTTCATATCCTTTGCCCAGTTTTTTATGGATTTGTTCATTATTTTTCTTGTAAATTTATTTATGTTCCTTATAAATTCTGTATATTAGACCTTTGTCAGATGGGCTGATTGCAAAATTTTTTTCCTATTCTATAGGTTGCCTGATGATAGTTTCTTTTGCTCTTTAGTTTAATTAGATCATATTTGTCAATTTTGGCTTTTGCTGCAACTGCTTTTGGCGTTTTCGTCATGAAGTCTTTGCCCATGCCTAAGTCCTGAATATTATTGCCTACATTTTCCTCTAGGGTTTTTATGGTTTTGGGTTTTACATTTAACTATTTAATCCATCTTGAGTTAATTTTTGTATAAGGTGTAAGGAAGGGGTCCACTTTCAGTTTTCTGCATATGGTAAGCCAGTTTTCCCAGCACCATTTATTGAATAGGCGATGCTTTCCCCATAGCTTAGTTTTGTCAGGTTTGTTGAAGATCAGATAGTTATAGACGTGTGGCGTTATTTCTGAGGTCTCTGTTGTGTTCAGTTGGTCTCTGTCTGATTTTGTTACTGTAGCCTTGTAGCATAGTTTGAGGTCAGGTAGCATGATACCTCCAGCTTTGTTCTTTTTGCTTAGAATTGTCTTGGCTATACAGGGTCTTCTTTGATTCCATGTGAAATTTAAATTAGTTTTTTCTAATTCTGTAAAGAAAATGTCAATGGTAGGTTGATGGGAATAGCATTGAATTTATAAATTACTTTGGGCAGTGTGGCCATTTTCACACTATTGATTCTTCCTATCCATGAGGATAGAATGTTTTTCCATTTGTTTGTGTCCTCTCTTATTTTCTTAAGGAGTGCTTTGTTATTTTCCTTGAAGAGGTCCTTTATAACCCTTGTTAGGTGTATTCCTAGATATTTCTTTCCCTTTGTGAATGGGAGTTCATTCATGATTTGGCTCTCTGCTTGTCTGTTGCTGGTGTAAAGGAATGCTTGTGATTTTTGCAAATTGATTTTGTATTCTGAGACTTTGCTAAAGTTGATTATCAGTTAAAATAGTTATTAGACTGAGATGATGGGGCTTTCTAAATGTAAAATCATGTAATCTGCAAACTGAGATAATTTGACTTCCTCTTTTCCTGTTCGAATGCCCTTTATTTCTTTCTCTTACCTGATTGCCCTTGCCAGAACTTCCAATACCATGTTCCATGTAGGATAGGAGTAGTGAGAGAGGCATTCTTGTCTTGTACTGGTTTTCAGAGGGAATGCTTCCAGCTTTTGCCCATTTAGAATGATATTGGCTGTGGGACTGTCATAAGTAGCTCCTATTATTGAGCTATGTTCCATCAATACCTAGTTTAGTGAGAGTTTTTAACATGAAGGGATGTTGAATTTTATCAAAGGCCTTTTCTGCATCTATTGAGATAATCACATGGTTTTGTCTGTGGTTCTGTTTATGTGATGAGTTATGTTTATTGATTTGTATATGTTGAACTAGCCGCATCCTAGGGATGAAGCTGACTTCTGGTATGTTTTATGATGTGCTACTGGATTCACTTTACTGGTATTTTAATTGAGGATTTTCACATCAATATTCATCAGGGAAATTGGCAGAAATTTTCTTTTTCTGTTGTTTCTTCCTAGTTTTGGTATCAGGTTGATGCTGGCTTCATAAAATTAGTTAGAGAGGAGTCCCTCCCTTTCAGTTGTTTGGAATAGTTTCAGAAGGAATGGTACCGGCTCCTCTTTGTACCTCTGGTAGAATTTGGCTGTGAATCCGTCTGGTTATGGGCTTTTTCTGGTTGGAAGGCTATAAATTACTCCTTCAATTTCAGAACTTGTTATTGGTCTATTCAGGGATTTGACTTCTTTCTGGGTTAGTCTTGGGAGGGTGTATGTGTGCAGCAATTTATCAATTTCTTTTGGGTTTTCTAGTTTATTTGCATAGAGGTGTTTACAGCATTCTCTGATGGTAGTCTGTATTTCTGTGGGGTCAGTGGCGATATCCCCTTTATCATTTTTTGTAGTGTCTATTTGATTTTTCTCACTTTTCTTCATTAGTCTAGCTAGCATTCTATCTATTTTGTTAATTTTTTCAAAAAGCCAGCTTCTGAATTCACTGATTTTTTGGAGGGTTTTTCATGTCTCTATCTCTTTCAGTTCTGCTCTGATCTTAGTTATTTACTGTCTTTTGCTAGCTTTTGGATTTGTTTGCTGGTGCTTCTCTAGCTCTTTTATTTGTGATGTTAGAGTGTCAATTTGAGATCTTTCTAGCTTTCTGATGTGGGCATTTACTGCTATAAATTTCTCTCTTAACATTGCTTTAGCTGTGCTCCAGAGATTCTGGTATTTTATCTCTTTGTTCTCATTCATTTCAAAGAACTTCTTGATTTCTGCCTTCGTTTCATTATTTACCCAGGGGTCACTCAGGAGCAGGTTTTGCAATTTCCATGTAATTGTCTGGTTTTGAGTGAATTTCTTAATCCTGAGTTCTAATTTGATTGCACTGTTATCTGAGAGACTGTTTATGATTTTGGTTCCTTTGCATTTGCTCAGAAATGTTTTACATCAAATTATGTGGTCAATTTTAGAATAAGAGCCATGTGGTACCGAGAAGAATGTATAATCTGTTGGTTTGGGGTGGAGAGTTCTGTAGATGTCTATTACGTCTACTTGATCCAGAGCTGAGTTCAAGTCCTGAATATCCTTGTTAATTTTCTGTCTTAATGATCTGTCTAATATTGATAGTGGGATGTTAAAGTCCCCCACTATTATTGTGTGAGAGTCTAAGTCTCTTTGTAGGTCTCTAAAAACGTGTTTTATTAATTGGGTGCTCCTGGTACTGGGTACATATGTATTTAGAATAGTTAGCTCTTCTTGTTAAATTGTTCCCTTTATCATTATATAATGCCCTTCTTTGTCTTTTTTGATTTTTGTTAGTTTAAAATCTGTTTGTCAGAGACTAGTATTGCCTCATTTGCTTTTTTTTTTGCTTTCTATTTGCTTGGTAAATTTTCCTCCATCCTTTTATTTTGAGCCTATGTGTGTCCTTGCTTGTGAGTTGGATCTCCTGAATACATCACACTGATTGATCTTGACTCTATCCAGTTAGCTAGCCTGAGTCTTTTAAGTAGGGCATTTGGCCCATTTGCATTTAAGGTTAATACTGTTACATGTGAATTTGATGCTGTCATCATGATGGTATCTGGTTATTTTGCACACTAGTTGATACAGTTTCTTCATAGTGTCATTGATCTTTATATTTCAGTGTGTTTTTTAGTCACTGATACTGGCTTTTCCTTTCCATGTTTAGTGCTTCTTTCAGGATTTCTCGCAAGGTAGGCCTGGTGGTAACAAAATCCCTCAGCATTTGCTTGTTTGGAAAGGATTTTATTTCTCCTTCTCTGATGAAGCTTATTTTGGCTGGATATGAAATTCTGGGTTTAAAATTCCTTATTTATTTATTTATTTTTTATAAGAATGCTGAATATTGGTCCCTAGTCCCTCTGGCTTGTAAAGCTTCTGCTGAGAGGTCTGCTGTTAATCTGTTGGGCCTCCCTTTGTAGGTGGCCTGGCCTTTCTTTCTGGCTGCCATTAACATTTTTTCCTTCATTGTGCCCTTGGAGAATCCGATGATTATGTGTCTTGGGATTGATCTTCTCATGGAGTATCTTAGTGGTGTTCTCTGTATTTCCTGAATTTGAACGTGGCCGGCCTTGCTAGGTTGGGGAAGTTCTCCTGGATAATATGCTGAAGTGTGTTTTCCAGCTTGTTTCCATTCTCCCTGTTTACTTGAGGTGCTCCAATCAACCATAGGTTTGGTCTCTCTACAATGTTCTATATTTCTTGGAAGCTTTGTTTTTTCCTTTCATTCTTTTTTTCTCTAGTCTTGTCTGCATGCCTTATTTCAGCAAGGTGGTCTTTAAACTCTTATATCTTTTCTCCCACTTGGTCACTTCGGGTATTAATACTTGTGTTTGCTTCATGAAGTTCTCTGGCTGTCTTTTTTGCTCCATCAGATCATTTGTTTCTCTCTGAACTGGTTATTTTAGTTAGCAGCTCCTCTAACCTTTTATCAAGGTTCTTAGCTTCTTTGCTGTGGGTTAGAACATACTCCTTTAGCTCAGTGTAGTATTTTATTACCCACCTTCTGAAGCCTACTTCTGTGAATTCGTCCATCTTATCATCTGTCCAGTTCTGCACTCTTGCTGGAGAGATGTTGTGATCATTTGGAGGAGAATAGGTACTTTGGCCTTTTGGGTTTTTGGTATTTTTTTGTTGTTGTTGTTGATTCTTTCTGATCTTGAGTTTGTCAAGTTTTGAGTTTGAGTTTGTCTATTTTCTTTGAGGCTGTTTGCCCTTGGATAGGATTTTCTTGGGGCCTTTTTGTTGTTGTTGTTTTGCTCTCTGTTTTTCTTTCAGTGATCAGGCCCCTCTTCTGTTGGGCTGCTGTGGTTTGCTGGGGCTTCACTTCAGACCCTATTCATCTGGTTTGCTCCTGCATGTGGAGATGCCCCTCAAGGAGACTAGAGAACGGCACAGATGGGTGCCTGCTTCTTCTTCTGGGATCTCTGACCTTGAAGGTCAGCAAGTCTGTGTCTTTTAAGTGGAAAGTTTAATTTGTTTACATTAAGTTACTATTGATATGTAAGGGCTTATTTATGTCATTCGTTAAGTGATTTATGGTTGTTTTATATAGGCTTTGCTTCTCTCTCATTGTTTATCATTGTGATTTTGTAGTTTTGTGTAGTGGTAGCATTTGAATACTTTCTCTTCCTTATTTGTGTGCTTGCGTCATCAGGGAGTTTTATACTTTTTTTTGTTTTTATGATGGCAAATATTGTCCTTTCACTTCCTCAAGTATCTGTTTCAGGACTTGGCTAGTGGTAATGAATTCCATTTTGCTTGTTTGGGAAAAGAACATAGCTACCATAATACTGAAGAGGGAAAGCTGAAACTTTTTTTTTTTTTTTTAAGAACTGGAAAAACAAAGGGATGCACACTTGCACCACTTTTATTTAACATAGTATGGAAAGTCTTCAGACTGAGCACTTAGGCAAAAGCAAGAAATTAAATGTATCTAAACAGGAAAGAAGGGACTCAGACTGTTCCTGTTTGCAGGTGACGTGATCTTATATGTAGAAAAGCATAAAGATTCTATCAAGAAACTGTTAGTACTGACAAATGAAATCAGTAAAGTTGCAGAATGCCTAGTCAACACACAAAAATCAGCATTTTTATACATGAACAATGACTAGGAGAAAAGGAAATCAAGAAGGTAATACCATTTACAGTAGCTGCAAAAATTTACAATACTTAGAAATAAATTTAACCAAGGAAATGAAAGACCTAGAAACCTTTAACATATACATTTTAACGTATTAAAATATTTTTCAGATTTATATTAATACCAGTGAGATATAATAATGTTACTCATGTAAGTCTATTCTTTTTCTTCTTTTTTTGTCTTATTTTTAAATATGTACTACATCTATTTATGTGTGGACCCACCAGTACTCTATTAAAATTATTACTTTATATGATTTTATATTTTTAAAAGAATTTGAGGAATGAAAGGAGGGCAAGTGTGTATTTATAGCTTTTATTATGTTAGTCTTTTTTACCATTTCTGGTTTTCCTTATTTGTTCCTATGACTCCAAACCACCTGGCATCATATCTTTAGCCCAACACAGGTTTCCTTCACTCACCTATTTTAAGCTTTTATTGGCAAACATATTACATTTTTATGGTTATAGGACAAATAATACCATTATATACATATATTTAAAAATAATTCTTTAATTACATCAGGTAATAGAAAAAAGAAAAAGAAATATGCATTTCCTATTTTTATTATTACACAATTATTACCAGTACTGTTTCTTTTTTTGCATGGAGTTGAATTACTGTCTGGGTCACTTGCTTTCCTGCGAATAACCTTCTTTAGTGTTTCTTGTATGGCTGGCCTGCTAGCATTTAATTCTCTTAATGTTTTAATATTTAGGAATGCCATTATTTTTCTGATTTTTTTTAAAGGTAGCTTTGCTTGACAGAGGATTCTTGGTTAGCAGTGGTTTTTTGAGTATATATTATTGTATTGCTTACTGGCCTCTATTATTTCTGATTAAAAATCAGTTGTTAATCTTATAGGGCTTTTTTGTAAGTGAGAAATGATTTTATCTCTTTCTTCTTTCTAGACTTTGTCCTTGTTGCTTTCATCATTATAATTATAATGGGGCTTTTTGTGGATCTTTTTGTGTTTGTCCTATTTAGAGTTTGGATGTGGAAATTAATGTTTTTGTTTGTCCTATTTAGAGTTTGGATATGGAAGTTAGGTTTCCTGGATGTGTAAGTTAATGTTTTTCATCAAATTTGAGAAGTTTGCAGCAACTATGTTTTCAAATAATTTTTAGTTTCTTTTCTATCTCTCTCTCCTCTGTTTCCGGTGTTCCTATTATTCACATGATGGTAAAATTAATAATGTCCCATATGTTTTCCCAAGATCTGCTTTTCTCCATTTCTAATTCTCTCTGTATTTTAGATTACATAATCTATCAGTCTATCTTTAAGTTTGCTGATTATTTTTCTACCAGTTCAGATCTTCTGTTGAATTCTAGTGTATTTTTTGTTATTGTACTTTTCTACTTCATTTTTTTTCAAAAATTTTAGTTCTTTGTTGTTATTCTCTATTTGATGAGACATTGTCATCATACCTGTCTTCTTTAGGCATAATTTCCTTATTTTTCATATCTTTAATTTTGAACATTTTCATCTTCTATATGTATTCTTACTCTGTTTTAATCAACTCTTTTTTTTAATATCCTGATTTTTACGGTGTTTTTGAAGTTTTTATTGTGAAAGTTAATTTATAATTTTTTTTTTCCCTTCCATGTCAGTGTTTGGCAAACCAAGGTTGGTAGGCCAAATCTAGTCTGCTGCAGATTTATGTAAAGAAAGTTTTATTAAAGTACAACTCTACCCAGTTATTTGTGTATTGTGTTTGTTTGCTTTTGCACTACAATTGCAGAAAGGAATAGTTGTGACAGAGAATGTATGGCCTGCAAAGCATAAAATGCTGTCTAGTTCCTTACATAAGAAAAGTTTTCCCGATTTCTTTCCTGTGGTATATTTGTGTAACCTGAGTTGTGGATGTATTTATAAGGATGATTTGCATGTGCTTTTACAATACCTATGGGGCTTTTCTTGTTTGCAAAATAGGTTTATATTAATGTTTTATTTGGTGGTTTTTTTCAACAAATGTATCATGTGAATTTCAAATTACCATATATGCCTGACATATCCTTTAAGTTCTCACAAGTGATATTTTTTATCCTTCAAGTTCTCACAAGTGACGTTTTTCTTTCATACACATATCCCAGGGGACTTAAAATTCTTTTCTGCGTTTTGCAGAGCTTATGATGTGTTTTAATACCTTTTTTCATAGATAGTTTCTACAGTTGATAGTATCACTTTATGAACACGGTTCAGTTTAGCTTGCTTCCTTTAGGATGCCAAGAATTATATCTTCTTGGTCTTCTTGATTTTGGAACCCATGCCTCCTAACTCTTACTTGTCTTTTCCATGTATAGTAAAATTTTGTTGCTAACTCAAACTTAACTTTACTATTCTTATTTGGAATGTCTGCTTCATTTCTAGTATCTGATAATTCTCATTTCTTTTAAAGTGGTATACGTATTGAAAAATGCTTTGGGTAAATTTTTTTCTTAAATTTCTGTGTATATTTTTTAAGTTTATTAAGATTGTCAAAAAGATATTTTTAAATGTTGCACATCTGTTGCAGAGCAACTATTTTTCCAAACTATGTACTTATTTGCATATCAAATGCTGAGTTGTCATTATATTTTATTTTAATTTTTTCTTGTTTGTGTGTCCATAAATAAGGAGCCATCTGGAGTGGTTTTAAAATTTACAGAAGATAGAATGGATGATTTCTCTAGTTTTATTCATATTCAATAGCTACTGAGATATTAGATGATATTAGAACCTTTCAAGCAACAGTGTAACCTCAACAGACTTACATCACCTGTTCATCTAACACTCTTTTGGTAGTGGGGACTAGAACATAATCATAGGCTTACTAATATATCATTTTTTTGTTGGTGTTTGATGCAGCCACTATGTTTGGGTCCCCTTTTCTATGATATGGTTTCTCCTTTGCCATTGCTACCGTACTAGTTGAAAAGTGTGACAATTACCAGATGTTTTTCTCCAGATATTTTTTGTGCAGTTAGGTCTAAAGTATACTGGCTTTCTGCATTATATATAAACCATGTCAGGTGCTTCCTTGATTCACACTTTCCACAAGATGGATGAAGGAATACCAGTGATATGTTTCTTGACTGCCCTATGACTAACTTTTGTTTTCAGAATTTTTCTTATTCAGGAAAGGAGGGTTGAGTGGAATTTTCCCAGGGAACCTCTTTTAACATTAAGAGGTATTGTAGATTAATACCTCTGGTTTTGTTTATGTAGGTCACCATACCAAAATGCCTGTCATTGCTGGTATATTTACTTATTATTTTAGTGTTAATCTGTGAGGGAGATGTTAGGTATGAGTGCTAAATTTAGCTGTCTTATTCAGATGTTAAAGCATTCTTTTTTCTAATGATTCTTCCAAATGGCCAGAAATTTCATGAAGTTCTTATAGTAACCCACTTCTTAACTTTAAATCTTCTGGTAATTCTTTACGTGAGGTGGGAACTCAATAAATTTTGTTGTCTGAGTAAATTAATTAGTGGTGTCACAGAGTAAACTTTCTATGAAACAATACCTTAAACTTTTAAGCATAATGTTATAAAATTAAAGTTCTAATAACATTATTGTAAAAATAATATGAATTCATTGTAGACAATTGGTCTAAAAAAATCTTACTATAGTAAGATACCCATCATTAGCTTTTACATAAGCATATTTATACATTTCATCACAAATTGTCAAAATGTATTAAGTTGATATGTAAAATATGCACGTTTTATGGGTTTCAATTCGATGTTTCAGTGCATGTATATATTGTATAATGGTTGAATCATGGTAATTAGCATTATCTATTACCTTAAACATTTATAGTGTCTTTGTTATGAGAACATTCAGAATCCTCTCTTCTATCTATTTGAAATGCATTATTGTTAGTTATAATCACCCTGCTATGTACTTGTACTCTATTGCATAGTAGGTATTCCTTCTATCTGTAACATTGTATGCATTAACCAACCTCTCCATAACTCCCCTTCCTCCTATTCTCTCCAGTTTCCTGTAATCATTATACTCTTAATGTCTATGAGATCTTTTTTTAAAGATACCATATATGATTGAGATTATGTGGTGTTTGTTTTTCTGTACCTGGCTTATTTCACTTAACAAAATGTCATCTAAACTCATCCATGGCCCAAATGATGGGATTTTATTTTTTATGGCCTGTTTCATGGCTGAAAATATTTCATTATGTGTGTATGTGTGTGTGTGTGAGTGTGTGTGTGTGTGTGTGTGTGTGTGTGTGTGTGTATAAAGTCCCCTTTCTCTACATACATACCAGCATTTGATTTTTTCACTGCATTGCTTGTGTGTTCAGATTTTTTATCCTTTGTGAAGGTAATTGGATGTGTGGGTAGTTATTCAGATTGATGTTTCTTCAGGAGTATGATTGTTGGAGAAACCTACTTTGCCCTTTTGCTTTGGTATCTTGAGTTCAACACTGCAATGTTTCTAAATATGATGCTCTGTATCAATTCCTTCTCTTGATTTGTCATGAACATTTTTCCTTGTTATTAAATTTTCTCTGAATTGTTTCATAATATAATATGGAGTTTAAAAACATATTATGCTTTTTTCAATTTCATAAAGATGATGAGCATTTTTTTATAACTGCATATTTTCTATTTTTTTTGCATTATGAGAAAAATTTTTTATTTTTTCTTTTATTTTTGTCTTTCTATAATACATTATAATATAGTTGCACCTCTAAGAATTTCTATAAAGTATTTGGTTTTATTCTTTTGTGTGTCTGTTTCTTCTCCTCTGCTAGGCTCTTGGGAATTTCACTTTCAAGTATTCTGAATATAAGAGGCAGTTTTACATGCTATTTAATATCTGTTTTATTAAAAATTCAGAGTTCTATATGTGTATTTGTTTCTGTAATTGATTAGCTGTGTGGCTTTGTGTAGTTGCTTAACCCAGATTTCCTCATCTTAGAAACAGTTATAAACACAGCAGCTTCCATATAGCGTTGTTTTGAAGATTAAATAATAAAATTCATGTGTACCATGTGGTACTCTGTCTGGCCAAGGCATGGTGTTTACAATGATTAAAAATGGATGCTTATGTACACTTACCAATCAGAATAGATACCAACTGCAAACTATTTGGCATCAGCAGAATATTGGCTTTCCTCATGGAGTGAGAGAGCTCAATTAAATGCTAGTTGCTATCTTAGTTGTAATAAGTAAAATAATCATGAAGGTGACAATTATGATGATTTTTGGCCAAACAGTTACCAAACAAGTTAATATTACGTCCCAAATAGGCAAAAAGAGCTGAGCTTTCATATATGGACTTTACTCTGAAATTTCTTATTCTGTTGTAATATTAATGTCAAAATATAAAAGTCTTAGTTATATCTTAGAAACAATCTCATACTTTATATTTCATTCTGTTTAGTTCAAAGTTAAATAGACTTTCAGTTAAACCTTGAAGTTTTTCTTACCTAAAGAAGATACACATTTATGCAAATTAATTCAGAAGTACTATTTTTTTTTTTTCCCCGAGATGGAGTCTTGCACTGTTGCCCATCTTGTGGTGTGGTGCAGTGGTGCCATCTTGACTCACTGCAACATCTGTTTCCCAGGTTTGAGAGACTCTCCTGCCTCAGCCACCCAAGGAGCTGAGATTACAGGCATGCACCATCATGTCTGGCTAATTTTTTTGTATTTTTAGTAGAGATAGGGTTTCACCAAGTTGGCCAGGCTGGCCTTGAACTCCTGACCTCAAGTGATCCCCCTGCCTTGGCCTCCCAAAGTGCTGGGATTACAGGCATGAGCCACCATGCCTGGCTCAAAAGTACTATTTTTATTAATTTTACTATTAGTTTACTTTATTTGAGTAAGAATCTATTGCCACACAATTTTCTATATTGATTGATTCTTTATTATTATGTGTTAATACAATTAAGATGAATTTTAGCATCTTTATCAAAGTTATAATATTTAGCCTTGTGTTTATATAACTTAACAGACATACCATTCTTATGAATTTTTGAGAATTACGCTAAAGAGTATTCCGTCAGCAGTGATAGCTTTTATGTTCCAGTTCATCTTTAACCACAATACTGTAAAGAGGTTAAGGTAAAATTTCAACACATGATTTATTGCACACATTATCTTGCATTAAAACTTTGAGCTATATGTGTTATTAATTTTTAAACAAAACTTGAAAGATGCTCTTTGGACATTTCTACAGTCCAGCTTTTTAAGATATATTCTTTGTTTTGATAGCTATTATACTCGATTTTATGTTAGATATTTGTAATACTTTTTACTGTTTTCTTTAGCTTGCCAGTGTAATGGACATAGCACTTGCATCAATAATAATGTGTGCGAACAGTGTAAAAATCTAACCACAGGAAAGCAGTGTCAAGATTGTATGCCAGGTTATTATGGAGATCCAACCAATGGAGGACAGTGCACAGGTAAGTTTCTTTTAAGCAAATTTTAGTGTATTTTTACTAAGGTAAAGATAATTAAGAAAGCAGCACCTGTTGTGGGGAATATATATTACTATAGAAAATTTTTTATTCAGTTTTACTATGTTTTCTAAGGTAATATGTATTTATTAGCACTGTGAACTGTAAGAATTCTATGATACGCTTACTTCGAAAATATTACTTTTATTTCAAAATGAATGTATGTTTATTATTGTAATTTAACAAATGCAGAGAAATAAAAGAAAAATTACCTCCTCACTACTCAAAAATAATCATTGCTGATAGTTTTTAAAAAATAAAAAGTAGATTATTGTTATGACTTTAGAAATAAGAAATAATTAAAGGGTAAATGTGTACACCTTACATCAGGTAAGATTCTTATTGCACCGGGTGGTAGCATAGAATAGTATTTAAGAGAGTATGGGTTTGGAACCAATTCTGGGTTGAAATCCCAACTCTGTCACTGTTCAAATGTATGACCTTGGTTCATTAACCTCTCAGTGTCTCATTTTTCCTGTATATAAAATGGAGATGATAATAATTCATTGAGTTGTTGTAAAGATCAGATGATATCATATGTAATATAGGCCTTAGGAATTGAAGCACATAAAAAGAGCATTATAAAGGCTAACCATCATCATCACATTCTTGTTTATTAAACCCTGCTTTTCTCCATCTTCCTGTCTATTCTTCCACTTCTTTCTTCTACTTTGCAGAGAATATTTGGCTTTTAAATAAAATCTCCTTTTAAAGTGGAATTTAATAAAAATCCTTCTTTGTCTCTAGATTGGAACTTGCCTTTAAAATTTTTAATCTATCATCTCTAAATGGAGTTTGCCTATATGGCACCCACAGAAAAATGGTTTTTGCTATGAAAATGTGAGGAATTTTTAAAGAGGGAGTGGAGCCTGACTCTGGTTAAATAATTTTTTTTAACAGCTGGAAAGCTTTTAGAAATATGGATATCTCAACTACTTTCTAAAACAATTAAATCATTATCTGGGTTGTAGTTGTAGGGTGATTCTTGGGTAATGGTTCTTTTAAAATGTTTACCAAGTGACTCTCCTACGCACTCAGAGTTGAGACTCATGGCTAGTGATGAACTGATTCAACCTTTGAGTCAACACAATTGTGCAGATAATACAGTTGTATCTTGGTATCCATGTGAATTAATTCCAAGACCCTTCCTGTATACCAACATCTGTAGGTGGTGAAGTACCTTATATAGACTGGTGTAGTATTTTTATATAACTGATGCATCTCCTCCTGTATACTTCAAATCATCTTTAGTTATAATTCCTAATACAATGCCTACATTTCACTTTATTCACATGGATTCAAAGTATACTTGGTGCATGGCAAGTTAAAATTTTGTGTTTTGGATTTTGTGGAATTGTTTTTCTGAATATTTTTGATCGGCTTTTGGTTGAGTTCATGGATATGGAACCCAGGGGTAAGGAGGGCCTACTGTAGTATGTTGGGTGGCAAATAAAGATAAGTGAATGGAAGTTTTGTGATATGCAGTGATCTGATCCATTTGAAGCTCTAACATAGATGCAATAGCTGACATTTAGCATTTTTTATATTCTAGGCACTGTCCTAATAGCTTTATTGTCATTATTTTATATTAGACTTACAAAAACGGTATGGTATTACTTTGATCCTCATTTTACATGTGAACACAAATATTTAATGCACAAATAAATTATCTAAAATACCCAAGATTATATTGCTAGTTAGAACAAGAAAATATCTCATTCCTAAACCCTGCTCTTAACTGTTAATGCAGGAGTTCTGTTAATATGGACCAGGAAGATCCATTTGTTCTCAGATAAAAGACACAGCTTAGTGCTCTGTCCAGTGGATACATAAGGTGCAGTAATTATGGCCAAGTGGAATCCACAAAATTTAGAGTCTACATCCTAGAGTCATAGTGTTTTTAAATTTTGTTTCTTAAATAAAAAGACAGTGGTTTTCAAGACATGCTCTTTCTGAAGTTTTTTACCACTGAATTTTCTTTAGCTGTAAGTTTTATTGGAGAAAGTGCATGTTTCAGATGGATTATGTGTTTTGCTGTATTGATTTCACAATTTTAAGAAAAAATATACTCTGCAATTTTTCATTCACATTACAATTTGTGTGTCTCTGTAAACTGTCATGCATTTAATATAAAATTGTGTTTTTTTTACTTTTATGAAAATTATTTTTGATATGTTTTCCAACATATTTTCATGCCCATATGTAATAGTTCATTCTGTAATTTACTTAATATATTTCTTTTGGCATTTATATAATGCTTCTAACCATAACTCCAATTCTAGGGAATAACTTTTTAACAAAGTGAAACCTACATAACAGATACTTAACTATCATAAGTATACAATTCAATGGTATTTAGTACATTCACAGTATTGTGCAACTGTCATCTCTAATATTTTTAAGTTTTTAATTTAAAATTCAATTTTTAATTTTTGCTGGTACATGGTAGGTGTATATACTTACGGGCTACATTACATATCTTGATACGGGCATGCAATGTAAAATAATCACTTCAAGGAGAATGGGGTAACCATCTGCTCAAGATTTATCCTTTGTGTTACAAGCAATCTAATTTTACTCTTTAAGTTATTTCAAGTTCCTTTAAAATGTCCAATTAAGTTACTATTGAGTATAGTCACCATATTGTGCTATTGAATAGTAGGTCTTACTCATTCTTTCTATTTTTTTGTGCCCCTTAACCATACCCCTTGCCCTCCAGCCCTCTAACTATTGTTTTTATTCATATTAAGCATCCCTCCCATCTCCCCAGCCCCACATTATCCTTCCCAGCTTCTGGTAACCATCCTTTAACTCTCTATGTTCATGAGTTCAATCGTTTTGATTTTTAGATTCCACAAATAAGCGAGAACATGCGATGTTTGTCTTTCTGTGCCTGGCTTATTTTACTTAACATAGTGATCTCCAGTTTTATCCATGTTGTGGCAAACGGCAGGATCTTATTCTTTTTAATGACCAAATACCATAAAAATATATACCACATTTTCTTTATCCATTCATCTGTTAATGCGGCAGTCCCCAACATTTTTGACATCAGGAGTGGTTGTGGGGAAGACAGTTTTCCATGGATGAGGTGGTGTTGGGGTATAATTTACAGATGAAACTATTCTACCTCATATCATCAGGCATTGGTTAGATTCTCATAAGGAGTGTGCAGCCTAGATTCCTCACATGTGAAGTTCACAATAGGGTTCCAGCTCCTATAAGAATCTAATGCCACCACTGATCTGACAGGAGGCAGAGCTCTGGCCTTCATGCTTGTTCACCCGCTGATCACCTCCTGTTGTGCAGTCGGTTCCTAACAGGAAATATACTGGTATCAGTTCACATCCAGGGGTTGGGACCCATGTGTTAATGGACACTTAGGTTGCTTCCAAACCTTATCTATTGTAAACAGTGCTGCAACATAGGAGTGCAGATATCTCTTTGATATACCGGTGTCCTTTTGTTTAGGTTTATACCCAGCAGTGGGATGGCTGTATCATATGGTTGCTCAATTTTTGGTTTTTTGGGGAACCTCCAAACTTTTCTCCATAGTGGTTGTACTAATTTACATTCCCACCAACAGCGTACAAGGATTCTGCTTTCTCCATATCCTCACAAGCATTTGTTATTGTCAGTTTTCGAATATAAGCCATTTTAACAGGGGTGATAGCTTATTGCAGTTTTGATTTGCATTTCTCTGATGATCCATGATTTTGAGCACCTTTGCATATGCCTGTTTGCCATTTGTATGTCTTCTTTTGATAAATATCTATTCAAATATTTTGCCCATTTTTTGATTAGATTATTAGACTTTTTTCTGTGAGATTGTTTCAGCTCCTTATATATTTGGGTTATTAATCCTTTGTCAGGTGGGTAGTTTGCAAATATTGTCTCCCATTCTGTAGGTTTTCTCTTCACTTTGTTGATTGTATCCTTTGCCATGCAGAAGCTGTTTAACTTGTAATCCCATTTGTCCATTTTTGCTTTAGTTGCCTGTGCTTACAGGGTATTGTTCAAGAAACTTTGGTCCAGATCAGTGTCCTGGAGAATTTGCCCAGTGTTTTCTTCTGGTAGTTTCATAGTTTGAGGTCTTAGATTTAAGTCTTTATACCATATGCTTTTCATATATGGCAAGAGACAGGGTCTAGTTTCATTCTTCTGCATATAGATATCCAGTTTTCCCAGAACAATTTATTGAAGAGTCTGTCTTTTCCCCAGTGTATGTTCTGGGCACCTTTGTCAAAAACGAAGTCACTGTAGCTGTGTCCATTTGTTTCTGAGTTCTCTGTTCTGTTCCATTGGACTATGTATCTGTTTTCATACCACTATTATGCTGTTTTGGTTACTGTAGCTCCTAAGTATAATTTGAAGTAAGTTAATGTCACTCCTTCAGTTCTTTCTGTTTTGGTTAGCTTTGGCTCTTCTGGGTCTTTTGTAGTTCCATATATACTTTAATATTGTTTTTCTTTTTTTCTATTTCTTTTTTTTATTGCATTTTAGGCTTTGGGGTACATGTGATGAACATGCAAGACTGTTGCACAGGTACACACGTGGCAGTGTGATTTGCTGCCTTCCTCCCCATCACCTATATCTGGCATTTCTCCTCATACCATCCCCCCCCAACTCCCCACCCCCCACTGGCCCTCCCCTATTTCCCTTTTTCCCTCCAACAGACCCCAGTGTGTAGTGCTCCCCTCCCTGTGTCCATGTGTTCTCATTGTTCAACACCCGCCTATGAGTGAGAACATGCGGTGTTTGATTTTCTGCTCCTGTGTCAGTTTGCTGAGAATGATGACTTCCAGGTT
>NW_022436953.1:18606861-18624557 GCF_009761245.1 Sapajus apella
AGCTCTTTCAGTTTTGATGATAGGGTGTCAATTTTAGATCTCTCCTTTCTTCTCATGTGGGCACTGATTGCTACATATTTTCCTCTAGAGACTGCTTTAAATGTGTCCCAGAGATTCTGGTATGTTGTGTCTTCATTCTTGTTGGTTTCGAAGAACGTCTTTATTTCTGCCTTAATTTCATTGTTTACCCAGTCAACATTCAAGAGCAAGTTGTTGAGTTTCCATGAGGCTGTGCGGTTCTGAGTTAGTTTCTGAATTCTGAGTTCTAACTTGATTGCACTGTGGTCTGAGAGACTGTTTGTTGTGATTTCCGTTCTTTTGCATTTGCTGAGGAGTAATTTGCTTCCAATTATGTGGTCAATTTTAGAGTAGGCGTGATGTGGTGCTGAGAAGAATGTATATTCTGTGGATTTGGGGTGGAGAGTTCTGTAAATGTCTATTAGGTTTGCTTGGTCCAGGTCTGAGTTCAAGTCCTGGATATCCTTGTTAATTTTCTG
This sequence comes from Sapajus apella, assembly GCF_009761245.1. NCBI lineage: Eukaryota > Metazoa > Chordata > Mammalia > Primates > Cebidae > Sapajus > Sapajus apella. Next base: position 18,607,359 of record NW_022436953.1, read on the forward strand.
TCTAGTTGATCTGTCTAATATTGACAATGGGGTGTTAAAGTCTCCCACTATAATTGTATGGGAGTCTAAGTCTCTTTGTAAGTCATTAACATCTTGCATTATGTATCTGGGTCCGCCTGAAACGGGCGACAAAACAGAAAGGATCGTTAGCTCTTCTTATTGCATTGATCCTTTTACCATTATGTAGTGTCCTTTTTGTCTCTTTTGATCTTTGTTGCTTTAAAGTCTATTTTATCAGAGACAAGAATTGCAACTCCTGCTTTTTTTTACTCTCCATTTGCTTGGTAAATCTTCCTCCATTTCTTTACTTTGAGCCTTTGTGTATCCTTGCATGTGAGATGGGTTTGCTGGATACAGCACACTGACGGGTTTTGTCTTTTTATCCAATTTGCCAGTCTGTGTCTTTGGATTAGGACATTTAGTCCATTTACTTTTAGGGTTAATGTTGTTATGTGTGAATTTGATACTGCCATTTTAATGCTAGCTGGCTGTTTTGCTTATTAGTTGATATAAATTCTTCATTGTGTTGATGCTGTTTACCATTTGGTTTGTTTTTGGAGTGGCTGGTACTGGTTGTTCCTTTCTATGTGTAGAGCCTCTTTCAGAGCTCTTGTAAAGCAGGCTTGGTGGTGATGAAATCTCTGAGTACTTGCTTGTTCGCAAAGGATTTTATTTTTTCCTTCACTTATGAAGCTTAGTTTGGCTGGATATGTAATTATGGGTTGAAAGTTATCTTCTTTTAGGATGTTGAATATTAGCCCCACTCTCTTCTTTCTTGTAGGGTTTCTGCTGAGAGATCTGCTGTGAGTCTGATGGGCTTCCCTTTGTGTGTAACCTGACCTTTCTCTCTGGCTGCGCTTAGCATTTTCTCCTTCATTTCAACCTTGGTGAATCTGAGGATTATGTGCCTTGGGGTTGCTCTTCTTGACGAATATCTTTGTGCTGTTCTCTCTATTTCCTGGACTTGAATATTGGCCTGCCTTGCTAGGTTGGGGAAGTTTTCCTGGATAATATCCTGAAGAGTATTTTCCAGCTTGGATTCATTCTCTTCGTCACATTCAGGTACACCTATCAAACGTAGATTAGGTCTTTTCACATAGTCCCACATTTCTTGGAGACTTTGTTCATTCCTTTTTACCCCTTTTTCTCTAATCTAGCCTTCTCGTTTTATTTCATTGAGTTGATCTTCGACCTTTGATATCCTTTCTTCTGCTTGGTCAATTCGGCTGTTGAAACTTGTGCATGCTTCATGAAGTTCTCGTGTTGTGTTTTAGCTCCATCAATTCACTTATATTCCTTTCCATGTTGTCCATTCTCGTTAGCATTTCACCAAATCTTTTTTCCAGGTTCTTAGTTTCTTTGCATTGGGTTAGAACATGTTCTTTTAGCTCACGGAAGTTCCTTATTACCCACCTTCTGAAGTCTGATTCTGCCATTTCATCACACTCATTCTCTATCCAATCTTGTTCCCTTGCTGGTAAGGAGTTGTGAACCCTTGCAGGAGGAGAGGTGTTCTGGTTTCGGGTGTTTTCATCCTTTTTGCGCTGGTTTCTTCCCATCTTTGTGGGTTTATCCACCTGTCGTCTTTGTAGTTGCTGACTTTCAGATTGGGTCTCTGAGTGGACGTCCAATTTGTTGATAATGAAGTTATTTCTGTTTCTTAGTTTTCCTTCTAACAGTTGGCCCCTCTGCTGTAGGGCTGCTGAGGTCCACTCCAGGCCCTGCTTGCCTGGGGATCACCTGCAGCAGCTGCAGAACAGTAACGATTGCTACCAGTTTCTTTTTCTGCTATCTTTGTCCCAGAAGGATACCCGCTAATGTCAGTCTGATCTCTCCTTTATGAGGTGACTCTGGATATATGGGGGTCAGGGAGCTGCTTGAAGAGACAGTCTGTCCTTTACATGAGCTCATGTGCTGAGTTGTAAGCTCCATTTTTCATTCAGGGCTGCTGGACAGGTGCGTTTGGGTCTGCTGCAGTAGAACTCATGAACACTTTTTTTTTCCCCAGGTGCTCTGTCCCAGGGAGTTAGGGCATTATTTCTGAGTTTCCATTGTGCTGCTGCCTTTTTTTTTCCCCCCAGGGCTGCCCTGCACAGCAATGAGGCAGCCTAGTCACTGTCCGCCTGCAGAGGCTTTGCCGAACTGCTGTGGGCTCCACCCAGCTGTTGTGTGAACTTCCCTGCAGTCCTGTTTATATGGGTGTAGTTAGAACTGTCTCAGCTTTGGTGGCCCACCTCTGTAATGGCGGACTCTCACTGTAATGGCAGGTTGCCTTGGCAATGGCAGGCTGCCTCAGCAATGGTGGACGCCCCTCCACCACAGAGCTAGACCGTCCTGGGTTCAGCTGTGCTTGCTGTCAAACTCTCAATCCAAAGAGTTTCTGATTGCTCTGATCACCTGGCTCCTTGCCTCAGAAGCTTTTGTTTTTTAGTTGAATGGTTGACTCTCCCAGGTGTTTCAGTAGCCTGTTGAAAAGGCGCCGGGGTCTATGTGATTTCCCCTATGGTGACTCACTGCAATGCTGCTGAGATTCGTGGGGCTTTTTTGTTTGTTTGTTTTTGCCCGGGAATCTCCTGGCCTGGCTCCCTGTTTCAAACCCCCTGTTAGTCAGATGAATTGGTGACTGCGCCTTCCCAGGGCTCCAATTGCCAGCTAAGAGGGCACCCGGACCAGTGTATTTTGTATGGAGAACTGCTGTGCGGGGGCCCCACAAAGCAGCCACGCAGGCCAAAACAGCCACAGTGACCGAAATCGCTGTGCTGCGCGCTGGCGACCCATGGGGCTTCTCCCCCTGGGAATCTCCTGGTCTGTGGGCAATAAAAATCCATCTGAAAATGTGGCATCCACTCACACTCTGTGCTTTCACTGGGAGCTGCAATCCTGCACTGTTCCTAAACAGCCATCTTGGATCCGGATTTGGTATTTTCTTCTACTCATTTTGGTTTGCTCTTCCTTTTCTATTCTTTCAGATGCATCATTAGATTATTTGAAGCTTTTCCTCTTTTTTGATGTAGGCATTTATAGCTAGATACTTCTCTATTAATACTGCTTTTGCTATATCCCATAGGTTTTAGTATGTTGTGTTTCCATCATCATTTGTTTCAAGAAAATTTTCAGTTTCCTTCTTAATTTCTTCAGTGACCCTCTGGTCCTTCAGGAGCATATTGTTTAATTTCCATGTATTTGTAAATTCTTCTTGTTACTAATTTCTAATTTTATTCCATTGTGGTCATAGTCAATGCTTTATATTATTTCAGTTGTTTTTGAATGTTTTACAACTTGTTATGTGACCTAACATATGGTCTATACTTGAGAGTTATCTATGTGATTAGGAAAATAATGTGTATTCTGCAATTTTGGATGAAATTTTCTATAAATATCTGTTAGATCTATTTGGTCTATCGTGCAGATTAAGCCTCATGTTTCTTTGTTGATTTTTTGGGAGACCTGTCCAATGCTGAAAGTGTGGTGTTGAAATCTCCAACTGTTATTGTATTGGGGCCTATCTCTCTCTTTACCTCTAATAATATTTGTTTTATATATCTGGGTACTTCATTGTTATATTTTCTTGCTGAATTGAGGCATTTATCATCATACAGTGACTTTCTTTGTCTATTATTTTGTTTTTTGTCTTGAAATCCATTTTGTCTGATGTTAAGTATAGCTATTCCTATTCTTTTTTGGCCTCCATTTGCAAGGAATATCTTTTTCAATTCCTTTATTTGTAGCCTATGTGTGTTTTTATTGGTAAAGTGTGTTTCTTGGCAACAGATTATTGAGTCTTTTTTTTAATCCAAACTTTTGATTGGAGATTTAGTCCATTTATTTTCAAAGCTACTATTGATAAATAAGGACTTACTCCTGCCATTTTATTTTTTGTTTTCTGGTTGTTTTGTGTTCTTCTCTTCTTTTCTTTTTTTTTTTTTTTTCCTTTCTATCTTCCAGTTTCAACAACTTGAAACTGTTTACATAAACAAACAAAAAGAAAGCTAATAAAAACTTTAACTTCCTCCCCCCTTTAACTTCATCTCCCTGCTTTTTAACTTTTTGCTCTTTGTATTTATATCTTATTTTACTGTCAACATCTTGAAAAGTTGTTATTATTTTTGAGTGGTTCATTGTTAGTCTTTCTACATAGGAAAAGAGTAGTTTACTCACCACAGTTACAGTGTTATAATATTCTGTGTTTTTATGTGTACTTACTGTTACCAGTGAGTTTTTTTGCTTTCAGGTGATTAATTCTTGCTGATTAATGTCATTTTTTTCTGTTTGAAGTACTCCCTTTAGCTTTTCTTTTAGGACAGTTCTGGTACTGATGTAATCATTCAACTTTTGTTTGTCTAGGAAAGTATTTCTTTTTCATGTTTGTAGGATATATAGATATATATACATTTCAAATATATACATTTCAGGATATATATACATTTCAAAAGTTGTTTTCCTTCAGCACTTTAAATATGTCATGCCACTGTACCGTGGCCTGTAAAGTTTCCACTGAACAGTCTGCTGCCGGATGTATTGGTGCTCCATTATATGTTATTTGTTGCTTTTCCCTTGCTGCTTTTAGGATCCTTTCTTTATTCTTGATCTTTGAGATGTGATTGATTATTAAACGCCTTGATGTAGTCTTTGCTGGGTTTAATTCTGTTTGATGTTCTCTAACCTTCTTATACTTTGATATTGATATATTTCTCTAATTGGAAAGCTCTGTGTTGTTATCCCTTTGAATAAACTTACCCCTATCTCTTTTACTTCTTTCTTTTTAAGGCCACAAACTCTTAGATTTATACTTTTGTAGCTATCTCTAAATTCCGTAGGTGTGCTTCACTGTTTTTTATTTTTTTCTTTTGTCTTTTCTGACAGTATATTTTCAAAGGGCCTGTTTTAAAGCTCATTAATTTTTTATTCTGCTTGATTAATTCTGCTATTAAAAGACTGCTGATATGTTTATCCATATGCCAATTACATTTTTCAGCTGTAGAATTTCCCCTTAATTCTTTTTAATTATTTCAGCCTCTTTGTTATGTTCATCTAATAGAATTCTCAATTTCTTCTCTTATCTTGCATTTATTTAAGTTTCCTTGACACAGGTATTTTAATTTCTCTGTTTGAAAGGTCACATATCTCTGTGTCTCGAGAATTGGTTCCTGGTAGCTTATCTGTTTCATTTGTTGAGGTCATGTTTTCCTGGATGGTGTTGATACTAGTAGATGTTCTTTAGTATCTGGACATTGATAAAGTTAGATATTTATTGTAGTCCTCACTGTCTAGGCTTGTTTGTACTTGTCCTTCTTGGGAAGGCTTTCTAGATATTTGAAAGGACTTGAATGTTATGGTATTAGTTGTATCTGCTATAGAGGGGACTCTAAGCCCAGTAACACTTTATTTACAAACTTATAGAGGTACTGCCATGATGGTCTTGGACAAGATCGGGGAGAATTCTGGATTACCATGCGAGACTGTTATTCTCTTCCCTTATTTTCTCCCAAACAAACAGAGTCTCTCTCTTTGTCCTGGGCTACTTAAAGCTGGGAGTGGGGTGACAAAAGTACCCCTGTGGCCATCACCAGTATGGCTGTGCTGGTCAGACATGAAGCTAGCACAGCATTGGATCTTACCTACAACCTGCTGTATCCACTCACTGGTTACTGCCTGTGTTCACTTAAGGTCCTGGGGCTCTACAATCAGCAGGTGGCAAAGCCAGCCAGGCTTGTGTTCTTCCCTTCTGGATGACGAGTTCCCCCAGGCCCCTGGTGGATCCATGCGTGCTGTACAGGAGTTAGGGGCTAGAGTTAAAAACCTTAGAAGTCCACTTAGTGTTCTATTGTACATTGACTGAGCTGGCACTCAAACCACAAGACACAGTCCTTCCCACTCTTACCTCCCCTTTCCAAAGGCAGAGTAGCCTCACTTCATGGCCACTGCCATCAAAGGCCACGGGGAGTACTGCTAGACTACAGCTGATGATTCCTTAAGGCCCAACGGCTTTTAAATAAGTTTATGAAGAATGCTGTGTGGCGTGGGACTCACTTTTCAGGGGAGTTGGCTCACCTCCGGTCTAGGGTAGGCTCATGAATGTCATTCAAAAGTCAAGTCCTAGAATTGGGGACCCCAAGAGCCCACTTGGTGCTCCATCCACCTGTGGCTTTATTAGTTCCTAAGGTACAAGACAAAGTCCCATTCACTTTTCCCTCTGCTTTTCTTAAGCAGAAGAGTTTTGCCCTGTAGCCACCACAGCTGGTAAGGTGCTGAGTTTCACCTGTAGCCAGCAAGTCTCAGAGGCTCACCTAAGACCCTCAACATAGTAATTGGGTATTGGTGCTGAATATTCAGGACCTAAGTACTCTTCAATTAACAGGTGATGAATGCTTCCAGGACTGGGTCCTTACCTTCAAGTCAGTAGGTTCCTTTCTGGCCAAGATGTGTCTAGAAATGTCATCTGGAAACTAAGACCTGGAAGAAGGGCCTCATCATTGTGGCTGGTGCCCTCAAGACAAAGTCCTCTCCGCTTTTCCCACACCTCTCCTCAGGTGGAAGTTAAGGGTCTCTTTTGGAACCACAATTTTTGCAGTCTGGGCTTAGAGGAGAGGTGATACCAGCACTCCCTTAGTCACTCCATCTGCTATCCCAGCAGGTACTATGCCCCACGGGTTTATTGTTTCTAGGCCCAGTTCAGCACTAGGACTTGCCTAAGAGTTGCAGTCCTTATGGCCTAGACTGCCTTTCAAGGTTATTTAGAGACTCAGAACATTTTAGCCCTTGGTGGTGAGGTTAGTGGGAACTGAGTTCAGACTGCTAGGATTGGCCTTTTTCCTTTGTCTAGTGCTGGTTTAGATGTTCCCTCTCCTAGGCGGGTGTCCCCTGAGTTTTGTTCAGTTCTCCTTTCTACTACAACAGTGAGTTCAGTCCTTCACGATTGCTATTCTCTCCCTCCTTTAATGCTCAGAGATAATCTCCGCACCATGCTGTTGCTGCAGAGAGGTGGGAGAAGGGTGATGTTGGCTGAGACTTTTTAAAAAAATCACTTCAGTGCCTCTTTCAGTGATAGAAGTTAACACCAGGTACTATGAGTGCTCACCTGATTTTTAGTTTTATGAAGGTGCTTTTTCTGTTTAGATAGTTGTTAAATTGATGTCCCTTTTGGGGGAGGGGGACATCAATTGTCTCTTGTTAACTTCTATCACTGAAAGAGGCACTGAAGTGATAGTAGTAGAATCTTCTATTTCACTATCATGCTTTGCCTCTCTCTCACCTTTATCTATTTCTTAAACATTTTCATTGCCCCAAAAGGACACTGTACTCATCAAGCAGTCATCCCAGCCCCTGGCAACCACTAATCTGCTTTCTGTCTGTATGAATTTACTTATATTCTTGATATTTCATATAAATTAAATCATACAATATGTAACATCTTTGGACTTGCATCTTTCACTAGGTGTAATGTTTTTGATGTTCATTCTTATTGTAGCAAGTATCAGTAATTAATACCTTTTTACAGCTGAATAATACTGTGATTTTGATTTCCATTTCCTTAATGACTAAATATTGAGTATCTTTTGATGTGCTTTCTGATCATTGTATGCTTAATTTGGAGAAATATGTATTCAAGTACTTTGCCTGTTTAAAAATATATTTGTTTTCTTAAATTTTGGAAAAATATACATAATATAAAATTAGGAACTAATAAAGCCACAGGTGGATGGAGCACCAAGTGGGCTCTTGAACCATTTTAATCATTTTTAAGTATACGGTTTAGTGGCATTAAGGACATGTACACTGTTTGCCACCATCATCTTCATTCTTCTTCAAAACTTTTTAATCTTGTACATCTGAAACTCTATACCCATTAAATAATAGCTACCCACTTTCCCCACCTCCTTCCAGACCCTAAGAGCCACCATTCTACTTTCTGTTTCTGTGAATATGATGGCTATAGATACCTCATGTGAGTGGAATCATGCAATTTTTGTCCTTTGGTGACTGGCTTATTTCTCTTAGCATAATGCCTTCAAGGTTCATTCATGTTATAGCATGTATCAGACTGTCTTTCCTCTTTAAGATCAAATAATATTTCATCATGTATTAGTACAATCACAATGTTTTGCAACTGTTACCTTTATCCAGTTCTTACATACATCATATTTTGTCATTTATTAATTGATGGATGCATGAGTTGCTTCTAACGTTCTGCTGTTGTAAATAATACTGCTAAGAATATGGCTTACAAATATCTTTTTGAGTATGTCTTTTCATATGCTTATTAAATATTTCTTTATCTTCCTTGGAGAAATGTCTATTCAAATATTTTGCTCATTTTATTGTTTGGGCTTTTCTTTTTGCTGTTGAATTGTAAAAATTCTATATATCTTCTAAATACAAGGCTCATATCAGATATATGATTTGTGAGTATTTTCTGCCATTCTGTGTGTTGTCTTTATTGATGGTATCCTTTAAAACACAAAAGTAGCCATCTTGATGGTTTAATTTATCTATTTTTTGTAATTTTGTTGCTTATATTTTTGGTGCCATATCTATGAATCCATTGCCATATGGAACATCACAATGATTTTTTTTTTTTACCAGCATAGGCAAAGGAATATATGAATGACTAATATAGCTACAAAATGTTTTAAATCATTATGGCAAGTTTTATTATTCTTATAGGCAGAGTGCTTTTAGGAATATATTCCCCTCTAGGGATGATAATTCTCTGCTAGGTTGAAGACTAGTTTAGTTATTTCACATTAATTTTTTGTTACTGACATTATACATTTGACAAGCCAAAGTACAACGCAATGAAAAATTAAATAGAGTGAATAATAGATGCCTATTGTATTCACTGTTATAGTTTCTCTGGTGGTTTATGAAGTTTTTAAATAATTCTTAAGAGTTTCTGTGTTTCTTAAAGTTGACAGGATAATATTTTGCTGTCTATGACTTTTATATGATGATGTGATATGTAAAAGTAATTTTTCTTTTTTAAGGCCACATTATCTACCTAATAATAAACAACATGTCACATCTGATGAATTATTTTAATGTAGTAATGTCTAAATTCAATTTATAAAACATGGAAATTAAAAATTTGTTACTATTTTTTCATTTATAGTTTATTGGGAAAAGTTCAGTTTTAAAACTAGTAAATATACTTATTAAAATTCAAAGAGCAGAACTGAAGAAGATAGAGATACAAAAAAAAAACCCCTTTAAAAAATCAACAAATCTAGGAGCTGACTTTTTGAAAAGATCAACAAAATATACTGCTAGCCAGACTAATAGAAAAGAGAGAAGAATCAAATAGATGCAATAAAAAACGATAAAGGGGACATCACCATGATTCCACAGGAATGCAAACTACCATCAGAGATTACTACAAACAACTCTATGCACAAAACCCAGTAAATCTGGAAGAAATGGATAAATTCCTGGACACTTGCATCCTCCCAAGCCTAAACCAGGAAGAAGTTGAAACCCTGAATAGACCAATAACAAGGGCTGAAGTTGAGGCAGCAATTAATAGCCTACCAACTAAAAAAAGCCCAGGTCCAGACAGATTTACAACTGAATTCTACCAGATGTACAAAGAGGAGCTGGTACCGTTCCTTCTGAAACTATTCCAAACAACACAAAAAGAGGGAATCCTCCCCAACTCATTTTATGAGACCAACATTATCCTAATACCAAAACTGGGCAGAGACACAAGTGAAAAAGAAAACTTCAGGCCAATATCCATGATAAACATTGATGCAAAATCTTCAATAAAATACTGGCAAACAGAATGCAACAGCAAATCAAAAAGCTTATTCATCATGATCAAGTAGGCTTCATCCCAGTGATGCAAGGCTGGTTCAATACATGAAACTCTATAAACATAATCCATCACATAAACAGAACCAAAGACAAAGATCACATGATTATCTCAATAGATGCAGAAAAGGCCTTCAACAAAATTCAACAGCCCTTTATGCTAAAAACCCTCAATAACCTAGGTATTGATGGAACATATCACAAAATAATAAAAGCTATTTATGACAAACCCACAGCCAATATCATACTGAACGGGCAAAAACTGGAAGCATTCCCTTTGAAATCTGACACAAGACAAGGATGCCTTCTCTCATCACTCTTATTCAATATAGTATTGGAAGTTCTAGTCAGAGCAATCAGTCAAGAAAAAGAAATAAAGAGTATTCAATTAGGAACAGAGAAAGCCAAATTGTCTCTATTTGCAGATGACATGATTGTTTATTTAGAAAACCCCATCGTCTTAGCCCAAAATCTCCTGAAACTGCTAAGCAAAATTTCAGCAAAGTCTCAGGATATAAAATCAACGTGCAGAAATCAGAAGTATTTCTATACACCAATAACAGACAGAGAGCCAAATCAAAAGTGAACTCCCATTCACAATTGCTACAAAGAGAATAAAATACCTAGGAATACAAATAACAAAGAATGTAAAGGACCTCTTCAAGGAGAACTACAAACCACTGCTCAATGAAATAAGAGAGGACACAGACAGATGGAAAAACATTCCATGTTCATGATTGGGAAGAATCAACATCGTGAAAATGGCCATATTGCTCAAAGCAATTTATAGATTCAATGCTATCCCCATCAAGCTTCCAATGACCTTCACAGAATTGGAAAAAACTACTTGAAACATCATATGGAACCAACAGAGAGCCCACATAGCCTAAGCAATCCTAAGCAAAAAGAAGGAAGCTGGAGGCATCATGCTGCCTGACTTCAAACTATACTACAAGGCTACAGTAATCAAAACAGCATGGTACTGGTACTGAAACAGAGATATAGACCAATGGAACAGAACAGAGGCCTCAGAAGCAACACCACACATCTACAATCATCTGATCTTTGACAAACATGATAAAAACAAGCAATGGGGAAAGGATTCCCTGTTTAATAAATGATGTTGGCAAAACTGGCTAGCAATGTGCAGGGAGCAGAAACTGGACCCATTCCTGACACCTTACACTAAAATTAACTCCAGATAGATTAAAGATCTAAACATAAGATCTAATACCATTAAACCCTAGAAGAAAACCTAGGCAAAACCATTCAGGACATAGGCATAGACAAAGACTTTATGGCTAAAATGCCAAAAGCAATGGCAACAAAAGCCAAAATGGACAAATGGGACCTAATTTAACTCCAGAGCTTCTGTACAGCAAAGAAAACAATCATTAGAGTCAACCGGCAACCAACAGAATCGGAAAAATTGTTTGCAATCTACCCATCTGACAAAGGGCTAATATCCAGAAGCTACAAAGAACAAAAACAGATTTACAAGAAAAAAACAAACAAGCCCATTCAAAAATGGGCAAAGGATATGAACATACACTTAACAAAAGAAGACATATGAGGCCAACAAACATATGAAAAATGCTCATCATCACTGGTTATTAGAGAAATGGAAATCAAAATCATATTGATTTACCATTTCATACCAATTAGAATGGCAATCATTAAAAAATCTGGAGACAACAGATGCTGGAGAGGATGTGGAGAAATAGGAACACTTTTACATGGTTGGTGAGAGTGCAAATTAGTGCATCCATTGTGGAATACAGTGTGGCAATTCCTCAAGGACCTAGAAATAGAAATTCCATTTGACCCAGCAATCCCATTATGGGGTATATACCCAATGAATTATAAATTGTTCTATTATAAAGACACATGCACACATATGTTCATTGCGGCACTGTTTACAATAGCAAAGACCTGGAACCAACCCAAATGTCCATCAGCAATAGACTGGATAAAGCATGGAATACTATGCAGCCATAAAAAATGATGAGTTCATGTCCTTCATAGGGACACGGATGAATCTGGAAAACCATCATTCTCAGCAAACTGAGAACACAAGAACACAAAAACACAAGAACAGAAAATCAAACACTGCATGGTATCACTCATAGGTGGGTGTTGAACAATTAGAACACGTGGACACAGAGAGGGGAGCATCACACACTGCAGTCAGTTGGGGGGACCAGGGGAGGGACTGCGGGGGGTGGGGAGGGATAACGTGGGGAGAAATACCAGATATAGGTGATGGGGGGAGGAAGGCAGCAAACCACCTTGCCATGTGTGTACCTATGCAACAATCCTGCATGATCTGCACATGTACCCCAGAACCTAAAGTGCAATTAAAAAAAATTCAAAGTCCGTGCCAATATTAAGGGGAAGTAGGAAATAAATTTATATTTGAATGGCAAGGCTTTAAACATACCACAGCATGTGTATCATTTTAAAAATTGAACCTAATAAAACAAATCTAACATTGTAAATTATTATTGTATTATGGCTAGTCAGTTATATAATTAACTATTAAAATGTTTTATTATTAAAACTTTATAATGTTCAGGAAGATTCTCTGATTAAAAACTTGGCTTTGGATATGTATATATAATATTTATTTGTATGTGTATATGTATACTGTATTTATATGTGTATGTAATCTTTGTGGCTATGGAAAAGTATAACAGTGTTAAATCTTTGAGCTTTGGAATCATACCTCTTGAGTCTATATGCTGCCAATGCCACTGTAACCTTGGATAATTATTTAACTTTTAATTTAATTTAATTTTTTGAGATAGAGTCTTACTCTGTCGCCTAGGAGTGGAGGTTGTGTGACCTTGGCTCACTGCAACCTCAGCCTCCTGGGTTCAAGGAATTCTCCTACCTCAGCCTCCCTAGTAGCTGGGACTACAGGGGCGTGACACCACACCCATCTAATTTTTGTATTTTTAGTAGAGACGGGGTTTCTCCATGTTAGCCAGGCTGGTCCCGAACTCCTGACCTCAGGTAATCTACATGCCTTGGCTTCCCAAAGTGCTGGGATTATAGATGTGAGCCACCACTCCTGGCCTATTTAACTTTTGAGTGTCTTAGTTTTCTCATCTGCAAAATACAGCTAGTTTAATTTATGGTATAATAGTAAGTCTTAAATGTGGTACTTTATATGTTAAATAACATATGTTCCTGGCAAATGTAACTCCCTAATCCTAGCTATGATTGTGGTATAATTATTACCATTCATAACATCAATAAGTTTAGTATTTTGATAAAAATATATGATTCAAACTTTTATGGCAGTATTATTTTTGTCGTTTTATTTCCAATCTGACTTTTAAACTGTAGTTTAATGTATACTTGTATTAAATGATCAAATCTGGGTAATTGAGATATCTATAACTTCAGACATTTATCATTTCTTTGCGTTGTGAACATTCCAAGTCTACTCTTCAGGATATTTTGATATAACAATAAATAATTTTAAACTATACTCACTTTATTATGCTGTAGAGCACTAGATCTTATTCCGTCTTTCTAACTGTATTTTTATACCTACTAACCACTCCTATTTATCCTCACCTCCTCATTAGTGTTCACAGCCTCTAGTAACCACCATTTCATTCACTACCTCCTGGAGATCAATTTTTTTTAGCTCCCACTTGAGAGTGAGAAACATGTGTTATTTGTTTTCTGTACCTGGCTTATTTCACCTAACATAATGTTCTCTAGTTCTATCAATGTTGTTGCATATCACAGGATTTCATTCTTTTAGTGGTGGAATAATGTTTCATTTGTGTATGTATACCACATTTTTTTTTCATCTTTCATCTGTTGAGGGATACCTACACTGATTCCTATTGCAAATAATGCTGCAATAAACATGGGCATGGAGATACTTCTTTTATATACTGATTTTCCTTCTTTGGGATATATGCTCCATAGTGGAATTTCTGGATCATAAGTAGTTCTGTTTGTAGTTTTTTGAGGAACTTCCATAAACCTCCATGCTATTTTCCATAGTGGCTGTACTAATTTACATCCTGAACAACAGTGTATGAGAGCTTTCCCCTTTTTCTGCATCCTCATCAGCATTTGCTCTGTTCTGTCTTTGGGATAAAAGCCATTTTAACTGGGGTGAGGTGATAATGTCTCATTGCGGTTTTGGTTTGCATTTCCCTGATTATTACTGATGCATTTTTGAAATAAATCTGTTGGCCATTTTAAAATCTTCTTTTGAGAAATGTCTGTTCAGGTCTTTAGCCCAGTATTTTAAATTGTATTATTATTATTATGCTATTGAGTTGTTTGAGCTCCTTATGCGTTGTAGTTATTAATCCCTTGTCATATGAGTTGTTTGCAAATACTTTCTCCCATTCTATGGGTTTTCTGTTTACTTTGTTGATTGCTTTGCAGAAACATTTTAGCTTGATGTGATCCCATTTTTTCAATATTGCTTTGAGTACCTGTGATTTAGAGATCTTACTCTTTTTTTTTTTTTTTTTTTTTTGAGACGGAGTTTCGCTCTTGTTACCCAGGATGGAGTGCAATGGCGCGATCTCGGCTCACTGCAACCTCCACCTCCCGGGTTCAGGCAATTCTCCTGCCCCAGCCTCCTGAGTCGCTGGGATTACAGGCACGCGCCACCATGCCCAGCTAATTTTTTGTATTTTTAGTAGAGACGGGGTTTCACCATGTTGACCAGGATGGTCTCGATCTCTTGACCTTGTGATCCACCCACCTCGGCCTCCCACAGTGCTGGGATTACAGGCTTGAGCCACTGCGCCCGGCCGCGATCTTACTCTTAAGAAATCTTTGCCCAGATCAACATTCTGTAGAATTTCCTCAATGTTTTCTTCTAGTAGTTTCAAGGTTTCAGGTTTTATGTTTAAGTTTTTAATCTATTTTCTTTTAATTTTTATATATCTTGAGAGTTAGGGGGTCTAGTTTCATTCTTCTGTATATGGATATCCTTTTCTGAGCACCATTTATTGAGAGACTATTCTTGCCCTAGCATATGTTCTTGACAACTTCTTTGAAAATGAGTTGTTTGTAAGTGTGTGGGTTTATTTCTGGGCTCTCTATTGTATTGGACTATTTGTCTGTCTTTATGCCAGCATCATGCTGTTTTATTTACTGGATAGCTGTAGACCATAATTTGAAGTCAGGTAATATGCTGCCTCCAGCTTTGTTCTTTTTGGTCAAGATTGCTTTGGCTATTTGAGTCTTTTATGGTTGGATATGAATTTTAGGATTTTTTTCCCATTTCTGAGAAGAATGTCATTGGTATTTTGATAGGGAGTGCATTTAATCTGTAGATCCCTTTGGGTTGTACGGATATTTTAACAATATTCTTCCAGTTTATGAACATGACATGTATATTTCCTTTTCTTGTGTCCTTTTCAATTTCTTTCATCAATGTTTTATAGTTTTCATCGTAGAGATCTTTTGCTACTTTGGTTCCATTTATTTTATTTGCAGCTATTTTAAATGGGATTAATTTTTTGGTTTCTTTTTCAGATTGCTTTCTGTTGCCATACAGAAATGTTACTGAATTTATATGTCAATTTAGTATCCTGCAACTCTACCAAATTTGTTTATCAATCTTAGTAGGTTTTTGGAGGACTCTTTAGGTTTTTTGAAATATAAGATTATATCATCTGTAAACAACGATAATTTTACTTCCACCTTTCCTGTTTGGATGCTCTTTATTTCTTTCTCTTGTCTAATTGCTCTGTCTAGGACTTCCAGTAGTAAGTTTAATAAAAGTGGTGAAAGTGGGCATCTTTGTTGTGTTCCAGATCTTAGAGGAAAGGCTTTCAGTTTTTCCCTATTCAGTATGATGCTAGTGGTGGATTTTTTATATATGACCTTTGTTGTTTTAGTTTTCTATCCCTAGTTTTTTAAGTATTTATTTAATCATTAAGGCACATTGAGTTTCATTGAATGCTTTTTCAACCATTGAAATGATTTTTGACCTTTATTTTGTTACATATTGTAGCAAAATATGCTATATTTGGTTAAATGTGATATGATGTATCACATTTATTGATTTGTATGTTGAGCTATCCTTGCACCCCTGGGATGAATCTTACTTCATTATGATGAATGATCTTCTTAATATGTTGTTGAATTCAGTTTGCTGAATTTTGTTATGGATTTTTGCATCTTGTTCATCAGTGATGCTGGCCTGTAATTTTCTTTTCTTCCTCTTCTTCTTTTGTGTGTGTGTGTGTGTGTGTGTGTGTGTGTGTGTGTGTGTGTCTTTGTCTAGTTTTGGTATCAGGATAATGCTGGCCTGATAGGATGAATTTGAGAGTATTCTCTCATCCTTGATTTTGTACAACAGATTGGGTAGAATTTATATTAGTTCTTCTGTAATAATATATAGAGTTCAACAGTGAAACTATCTGATATTAGGCTTTTCTTTGATGGGAGTCTTTATTATTGCTTCCATTTCATAACTTGCTATTGGGCTGTTTAGTTTTTCTATTTCTTCATGGTTCAATTTTGGTAGTGTATGTATTTAGGAATTTATACATGTCTCCTAGGTTTTACAATTTATTGAGATATAGTTGCTTATCATAGTCTCTAATGATTATTTGAATTGTAGTGTCTTCTTTTTCATTTCTTATTTATGTTCATCTTCCCTCTTTTTTTCTTAGTGTAGCTAAAAGCTAGTAAATTTTAGTTTACTTTTTTCCCAAACAACTTTTCCTTTTGTTGATCTCTTATATATATTTTTGTCTATAATTTATTCATTTGTGCTCTAGTCTTTATTAGTTCTTCCCTTCTCCTAATTATGGGATTAGCTTGTTCTTGCTTTTTTATTTTCTAAGATGCACTATTTGGTCTTTTTATTTGAAATCTTTCTTCTTTTTTGATGTAGGCAGTATTGTTTTTGTGGTGTCACATAGGTTTTGGTACGTTGTGACTCTATTTTTATTTGTTTCAAGCCGTTGTAATGTTTCATTCTTAATTTCTTAACTGATATTGAATGTTTTAATTCCCCAGCAGCATATTGTTTCATTTCCATGTATTTGTATAGTTTCCAAAGTTTGATTATTCATTTCTAGTTAATTCCACTGTCATTAGAAAAAATACTTGATATTATTTTGACATGTAATAATTTGTTGAGAGTTGATTTTCCTGGCCTAAGAGATGACCTGTCCTCAAAAATATTCCATGTGCTGATGAGAAGAATGTATATTCTTCACCTGTTGGATGAAATGTACTTTAAATGATCATTAGGTCAATTTGGTCTATACTACATATTAAGTCTAATGTTGCTTTGTTGATTTTCTATTTATTTTTTATTTTTATTTTTTTTACATGCTGAACATTTTATTAATGTTAAGTTTAAAAGCTTTACATTTGGGTTACACTAAG
>NW_022436953.1:18624957-18649070 GCF_009761245.1 Sapajus apella
CATGCCCAGCTAATTTTTTGTATTTTTAGTAGAGATGGGGTTTCACCATGTTGACCAGGATGGTCTCGATCTCTTGACCTTGTGATCCACCCACCTCGGCCTCCCACAGTGCTGGGATTACAGGCTTGAGCCACTGCGCCCGGCCGCGATCTTACTCTTAAGAAATCTTTGCCCAGATCAACATTCTGTAGAATTTCCTCAATGTTTTCTTCTAGTAGTTTCAAGGTTTCAGGTTTTATGTTTAAGTTTTTAATCTATTTTCTTTTAATTTTTATATATCTTGAGAGTTAGGGGGTCTAGTTTCATTCTTCTGTATATGGATATCCTTTTCTGAGCACCATTTATTGAGAGACTATTCTTGCCCTAGCATATGTTCTTGACAACTTCTTTGAAAATGAGTTGTTTGTAAGTGTGTGGGTTTATTTCTGGGCTCTCTATTGTATTGGACTATTTGTCTGTCTTTATGCCAGCATCATGCTGTTTTATTTACTGGATAGCTGTAGACCATAATTTGAAGTCAGGTAATATGCTGCCTCCAGCTTTGTTCTTTTTGGTCAAGATTGCTTTGGCTATTTGAGTCTTTTATGGTTGGATATGAATTTTAGGATTTTTTTCCCATTTCTGAGAAGAATGTCATTGGTATTTTGATAGGGAGTGCATTTAATCTGTAGATCCCTTTGGGTTGTATGGATATTTTAACAATATTCTTCCAGTTTATGAACATGATATATATATTTCCTTTTCTTGTGTCCTTTTCAATTGCTTTCATCAATGTTTTATAGTTTTCATCGTAGAGATCTTTTGCTACTTTGGTTCCATTTATTTTATTTGCAGCTATTTTAAATGGGATTAATTTTTTGGTTTCTTTTTCAGATTGCTTTCTGTTGCCATACAGAAATGTTACTGAATTTATATGTCAATTTAGCATCCTGCAACTCTACCAAATTTGTTTATCAATCTTAGTAGGTTTTTGGAGGACTCTAGGTTTTTTGAAATATAAGATTATATCATCCGTAAACAACGATAATTTTACTTCCACCTTTCCTGTTTGGATGCTCTTTATTTCTTTCTCTTGTCTAATTGCTCTGTCTAGGACTTCCAGTAGTAAGTTTAATAAAAGTGGTGAAAGTGGGCATCTTTGTTGTGTTCCAGATCTTAGAGGAAAGGCTTTCAGTTTTTCCCTATTCAGTATGATGCTAGTGGTGGATTTTTTATATATGACCTTTGTTGTTTTAGTTTTCTATCCCTAGTTTTTTAAGTATTTATTTAATCATTAAGGCACATTGAGTTTCATTGAATGCTTTTTCAACCATTGAAATGATTTTTGACCTTTATTTTGTTACATATTGTAGCAAAATATGCTATATTTGGTTAAATGTGATATGATGTATCACATTTATTGATTTGTATGTTGAGCTATCCTTGCACCCCTGGGATGAATCTTACTTCATTATGATGAATGATCTTCTTAATATGTTGTTGAATTCAGTTTGCTGAATTTTGTTATGGATTTTTGCATCTTGTTCATCAGTGATGCTGGCCTGTAATTTTCTTTTCTTCCTCTTCTTCTTTTGTGTGTGTGTGTGTGTGTGTGTGTGTGTGTGTGTGTGTGTGTCTTTGTCTAGTTTTGGTATCAGGATAATGCTGGCCTGATAGGATGAATTTGAGAGTATTCTCTCATCCTTGATTTTGTACAACAGATTGGGTAGAATTTATATTAGTTCTTCTGTAATAATATATAGAGTTCAACAGTGAAACTATCTGATATTAGGCTTTTCTTTGATGGGAGTCTTTATTATTGCTTCCATTTCATAACTTGCTATTGGGCTGTTTAGTTTTTCTATTTCTTCATGGTTCAATTTTGGTAGTGTATGTATTTAGGAATTTATACATGTCTCCTAGGTTTTACAATTTATTGAGATATAGTTGCTTATCATAGTCTCTAATGATTATTTGAATTGTAGTGTCTTCTTTTTCATTTCTTATTTATGTTCATCTTCCCCCTTTTTTTCTTAGTGTAGCTAAAAGCTAGTAAATTTTAGTTTACT
Organism: Sapajus apella; assembly: GCF_009761245.1. Taxonomy (NCBI): domain Eukaryota; kingdom Metazoa; phylum Chordata; class Mammalia; order Primates; family Cebidae; genus Sapajus; species Sapajus apella. The sequence continues at coordinate 18,627,006 of NW_022436953.1, forward strand.
TTTTTCCCAAACAACTTTTCCTTTTGTTGATCTCTTATATATATTTTTGTCTATAATTTATTCATTTGTGCTCTAGTCTTTATTAGTTCTTCCCTTCTCCTAATTATGGGATTAGTTCTTGCTTTTTTATTTTCTAAGATGCACTATTTGGTCTTTTTATTTGAAATCTTTCTTCTTTTTTGATGTAGGCAGTATTGTTTTTGTGGTGTCACATAGGTTTTGGTACGTTGTGACTCTATTTTTATTTGTTTCAAGCTGTTGTAATGTTTCATTCTTAATTTCTTAACTGATATTGAATGTTTTAATTCCCCAGCAGCATATTGTTTCATTTCCATGTATTTGTATAGTTTCCAAAGTTTGATTATTCACTTCTAGTTAATTCCACTGTCATTAGAAAAAATACTTGATATTATTTTGACATGTAATAATTTGTTGAGAGTTGATTTTCCTGGCCTAAGAGATGACCTGTCCTCAAAAATATTCCATGTGCTGATGAGAAGAATGTATATTCTTCACCTGTTGGATGAAATGTACTTTAAATGATCATTAGGTCAATTTGGTCTATACTACATATTAAGTCTAATGTTGCTTTGTTGATTTTCTATTTATTTTTTATTTTTATTTTTTTTACATGCTGAACATTTTATTAATGTTAAGTTTAAAAGCTTTACATTTGGGTTACACTAAGATATAGGGCTGCTGCTTCTTAAAGAGGTTATCCACTGGCATTGGGTTGTTGGGTTAGGAGTAATGGAGCTTGGCTATTTTTTTTGCTAGGAAGTCACAATTCATAAATTCACAATCTTGGTCTACGACTTGGCTCAGTAACATTAGGCTCTCATCTCCTTCCTCGCTGAAGTGCTTCTCGATGATGTTCAAAGCCGAATGGCTAATCTGACGGTTCTCATGCAGTTGTAAAGCTTCAATTCTATCAATTCCACCGAGTTCTTCTATCAGAAGACACACGTTTTCCTTCTCAGACAATTTCTCTGCCACCTCGAGGATGAAAGAGATGACATCGAGGATGATAAGAACAATTTTAACATCTGGGGCAGTGAGCAGATTCACCAGGGGCTCCAGGATCCCAGAATGGACGAACTGGATCAGCTGATCCATGGTGGTCCCCGTTAAAAGTTCGCTACCGTCCAGATAGCCTCTTTCTGGACTTTAAATTCTCCATGTTTTAGCACAGCCACCAAGGGAGGCAAGACATCGTAGGCAAGCAGCTGCTGGATGTGGTGACAGGGCCCTGCTGCCACGTTGCTCAGGGCCCAGGCTGCCTCCTTCTGGATAGAGGGCTTGTTGTGTTGGAGGAGCTGGGGGAGCATGTTCAGTATGCCCGTGTCGATGGCCCTCTGCATCTGTTCATCTGTGCCCGTGACAATGTTCCCCACGACAATGTTCCCCACGGTGCGGAGAGAAGGGGTCAAGACGTTGAGCTCTGAGCTGTTCAAGAGCGCCACCAGCCTGGACAGGACCCCCGTGTCAACCCCTTGGCCGATGCGCTTGCTGCAGCTGTCAGTGAGGTAGGACAGCAACCAGCAGGCATCAGAGAGAACCTCGCTATCATGGTGCAGTAGGAGGTGGAGGAGGGCCGGCAGTATCTGCTTCACCGCAGTGTCACAAGGGTACGGGTTCTTGTTTCGGCACAGGTTTGACAAGGTCCACATGATATTCCTCAGGAATGTGATTGGTAGGGTGTGTGAGATCAAGGCCAGCAGATATGGGATAGCATCGCTTGAGATGATCTTATCTCTGAACTCTGGGCCGTCACCGGCTATGTTACCAAGAGCCCACACTGCTTGTTCACACACAGCCAGGTTGGGGGAAGGCAGGAGCGCAATCAAGGACTGGATGGCTCCCCCTTCTACCAGGGCTCGAGTCTGCTCCGAAGTCCCTGCAGCAATGTTGGTGAGGGCCCAGGTGGCCTCAAACTGCAAGCAGGGTTACAGTGATGACTTCAGGAACTCCACCATCCTGGGTATGAGGCCCGCTTCCACGACCAATTTCAGAGGGGGGTTATTTTCCTGCGATAGCATTTTCCTGGCTGGCTGAGTGGCCTGGAAACACAGGGCTGGATCTGAGCTATTCACACCTTGGATTATTTCACCCAGAGTGAGGCTGACTGCCACCCCTTTGGCTGTTTTTTCAGAAGGTGTGTCAGGGCAGAAGCTGGTTGATTTTCCTTCTCTTTAAGGTCTGTTCATCTTTCTTGGTCTTTCGGAGCTTCAGGCTGACTGCCATCCTCTGCTGTCCTCTCATAGATGCATCTTTGCCTCGGTACTTAAATTTTCTCAGCCTCTCTTCTGGAGCATCTAAGCTCGGCATATTGGTGGGTAGTAGTAAGTCACCTGGCCAGGAGCCGCCGATTTTCTATTTACAATATCTGTCGTGGCTCATGCCTGTAATCCCAGCACGTTGGGAGGCCAAAGTGGGTGGATCATGAGGTCAGAAGATAAAGACCATCTTGGCTAACATGGTGAAACCCCATCTCTACTAAAAATACAAAAAATTATCTGGGCTTGGTGGCCGGCGCCAGCAGTCCCAGCTACTCAGAGGGCTGAGGTGGGAGAATCGCTTGAACCCTCGAGGCGGAGGTTGCAGTGAGCTGAGATAAGGCCACTGCACTCCAGCCTGGGCGACAGTGAGACTTCATCTCAAAAAAAAAAAAAAAATCTGTTCAGCATTGAAGTGGGATGTTGAAGTACCCAGGTACTATTATATTGGAGTCTGTCATTCTCTTTAGTCTGTCTTTATTATCTCATAATGTTTACTTTATATTATCTGGATACGCCAGTGTTTTGTGCAAAAATATTTACAATTTTAATATTCTTTTGCTGAATTTGACCTTTTTATTATTATATAATTACCTTCTTTGTCTCTTCTTACAGTTTTTGCCTAGAAATTTATTTTATCTGACATAGGTATAGCCACTCTTTTTTGTTTCCATTTGCATGGAATATTTCATTTCGTTTCCTTTATTTTTAGTATATGTGTGTTTTTATAGCTAAAGTAAATTTCTAGTGGGCAGCACATATTTAAGTCTTGCTTTAATCCATTCGGCCACTCTGTCTTTTATTGGAAGAATTTAGTCCACTTACATTCAGTGTTATTGTTGAAAGGTTAGGACTTAACTACTTGCATTTTGTCATTTTTGTTGTTGTTGTTTGGTAAATTTTCTCTTTTTTTCTTCCTCTCTTCCTTTTTAGATTTGTGATTTTCTCTGGCTGTATATTTTAATTCCTTGCTTTTTATTTTTACCATTTCTATTATAGGTTTTTGCTTTGTTGTTACTATGAGGCTTGCAAAAATATTTTATAGCCAACAATGTTAAATTGATAAAAACTCTAATATCAAAGAAGGGGAAAAAACAAAAAGGAAAACAAGCAAAGAAAAAACAAAAACATCTGTACTCTAACTTTTCCTGTAACGCCCTCCTACTTTTTGACTTTTTGTTGTGTCTATTTATATCTTTTTCTATTGTCCATCTTTCAAAAATTGTTGTAGTTATTATTTTTGATAGATTTGTCTTTTGGTTTTCATGCTGAAAATATAAGTGATTTATATACCACAATTATTGTACTAGAGCAAGCCTGTCTAACCCACAGCTTGTGGACCACATGAAATCCAGGACAGCTTTGAATATGGCCCAACACAAATTGACAAACTTTTTAAAAACATTATAAGATGTTTTTTAGCTCATCAGCTATCGTTAGTGATAATGTATTTTTATGTGGCCCATGACAATTATTCTTCTAATGTGGGCCAGGAAAGCCTAATGACTGGACTCCCCTTTTAGAATATTCTGAATTTGTCTTTGTTCTTACCTTTTCCACTGAATTTCATACCTTCAGATGTTTTCTTGTTGCATGTGAGCAGCCTTTACTTTCAGATTGACAAAATCTCTTCAGCATTTTTGGTAAAATCTCTTCAGCATTCATCTGGTGATGAATTTACTCAGCTTTTGATTGTCTGGGAAAGTCTTTATTTCTCCTCTATTTTGAAGGATATCTTTCCTGTATGCAGTATGCTAGGTTGGAAATTTTTTCCCTTTAGCACTTTTAATGTGCCATGTTGCCCATTCCTGGGCTGTAAGCTTCCCACTGAAAAGGCTGTTGCAAGAAATATCAGAGCTCCTTTATATGTTATTTGCTTTGTTCTTCTTGTTGCTTTTAAGGTGATTCTTTTATCTTTGGCCTTTAATATTTGATTATTATATGCCTTGTGGTAGTCTTATTTCAGTTGGATCTTCTTGGTATTCTTTGACTTTCTTTACATAATATTCATATCCTTTTTTAGGTTTGGAAAGTTTTATTATTTTCTTTGAATAAACTTTCTACCGGTCTTTTTCTCTGTAACCTCTTTAAGACCAGTAACTATTAGATTTTCCCTTTTGAGGCCCTTTTTTAGATCCTGTAAGAATAATTTATTTTTTTTGTTGTTCTTTTAAAAATCTACTATTTTCTTTTTAAAAATTATTATACTTTAAGTTCTAAGGTACCTGTGCAGAATGTGCAGGTATACGTGTGCAATGGTGGTTTGCTGCATCCATCACCCCATCATCTATATCAGGTATTTCTCCTAATGCTATCCATTCCTTAGCCCACTAACCCCCTTCTATCCCTCCCCTAGCCCCCCACCGCCAGGTAGGCCCCTGTGTGTGATGTTCCCCTCCCTGTGTCCATATGTTCTCATTGTTCAACACCCACTTATGAGTGAAAAGATACGATGTTTGGTTTTCTGTTCTTGTGTCAGTTTGCTGAGAATATGGTTTCCAGCTTCATCCACGTCCCTGCAAAGGATATGAGCTCATCCTTTTTATGGCTGCTTAGTGTTCCATGGAGTATATGTGCCACATTTTCTTTATCCAGTCTATCAGGATGGACATTTGGGTTGGTTCAAAATCTTTGCTATTGTGAACAGTGCTGCAATAAACATATGTATGCATGCCTTTATAATAGAAAGACTTATAATCCTTTGGGTATATACCCAGTAATGGGATTGCTGGGTCAAATGGTATTTCTATTTCTAGATCATTGAGGAATGCTATGAGTTCAAGTCCTGGATATCCTTGTTAATTTTCTGTCTCATTGATCTCTCTGATAATGACAGCAGGAGTTTAAAGTCTCTCACTGTTATTGTGTGGGAGTCTAAGTCTCTTTGTAGGTCTTTAAGCACTTGCTTTATGTATCTGGGTGCTCCTGTATTGGGTTCATATACATTTAGTTAGCTCTTCTTGTTGCATTGATCCCTTTACCATTATGTAATGCCCTTCTTTGTCTTTTTTGATCTTTCTTGGTTTAAAGTCTGTTTAATCAGAGACTATGATTGCAAGCCCTGCTTTTTTTTTGCTTTCCATTTGGTAAATGTTCCTCCATCCTGTTATTTTGAGCCTATGTGTGTCTTTGCACGTGAGATGGATCTCCTGAATGTAGCACACTGATAGTTCTTGACTCTTTATCCAATTTACCATTCTGTGTCTTTTAACTGGAGCATTTAGTCCATTTACATTTAAGGTTAATATTGTTAGATGTGAATCTTATCCTGCCATTGTGATGCTAGCTAGTTGTTTTGGCTGTTAGTTTATGCAGTTTCTTCATAGTGTTGATAGTCTTTACAATCTGTTATGTTTTTGCAGTGACTGGTGCTAGTTGTTTCTTTCCATGTTTAGTGCTTCCTTCAGAAGCTTTTGTAAGGCAGGCCTGGTGGTGACAAAATCTCTCAGCAGTTGCTTGTACATAAATAACTTTATTTCTCTTTCACGTATAAAGTTTAGTTTGGCTGGATATGTAATTCTGGGCTGAAAATTCTTTTCTTTAAGGATGTCAAATATTGGCCCCTATTCTCTTCTGGCTTGTAGGGTTTCTGCTGAGAGATCCACTGTGAGTCTGATGGACTTTCCTTTGTGGGTAACCTGACCTTTCTCTCTGGCTGCTCTTTGCATTTTTTCCTTCATTTCAACCCTGTTGAATCTGACGATTATATGTCTTGGAGTTGCTCTTCTCGAGGAGTATCCCTGTGGTTGTCTCTGTATTTCCTGAATTTGAATGTTGGCCTGCCTTGCTAGGTTGGGGAAGTTCTCCTGGATAATATCCTGAAGAGTGTTTTCCAACTTGGTTTCAGTCTCCCTGTCAATTTTAGGTACACTGATCAAACGTAGATTTGGTCTTTTCACATAATTCCATATTTCTTGGAAGCTTTATTCATTTTTCACTGGTTTCTCTGATCTTGTCTTCTTGCTTTATTTCATTGAGTTTATCTTTAATCTCTGATATCCTTCTGCTTGATCAATTTGGCTATTGAAACTTGTATATGCTTCATGAAGTTCTCATACTGTGATTTGTAGTTCCATCAGGTTATTTATGTTCTTCCCTTTACTGGTTATTCTAGTTAGCATTTAATCTAACCTTTTTTCAAGGTTCTTAGCTTCCTTGCATTAGGTTAGAACATGTTCCTTTAGTTTAGAAAAGTTTATTATCCACCTTCTTAAGCCTGTTTCTGTCGATTTGTCAAACTCATTCTCTGTCTAGTTTTGTTCCCTTGCTGGTGAGGAGTTGTGATCCCTTGAATAAATATTCTGGTTTTTGGAATTTTCAGCGTTTTTGCACTGGTTTCTTCTCTCTTCATGGATTTATCTACCTTATCTTAGGTCTTCAAAGTTGGTGACCTTTGGATGGGGTCTCTAAGTGGATGTCCTTTCTGTTGATGTTTCTGTTTGTCAGTTTTTCTTCTAATAGTCGGGATCCAGTGCTGCATATCTTCTGGAGTTTGATGGAGGTCCACTCCGAACCTGCTTTCCTGGGAATGATCAGCAGAACAGCAAAGATTGCTGCCTGTTCCTTCCTCTGGTAGCTTCGTCCTAGAAGGTTACCTGCCAGATGCCAGCCAGATCTCTCCCGTATGAGGTGTCTGAAGGCCCTGCTGGGAGGTGTCTCCAAGTCAGTATACATGGAGGTCAGGGAGCCACTTGAGGAGGCAGTCTGTCCTTTATCAGAGGTTGAATGCTGTGCTGGGAGATTCGCTGCTCTCTTCAGAGTTGCTGGGCAGGGATGTTTAAGTCTGCTGAAGCTGTACCCATAACTGCCCCTTTTCACAGGTGCTCTGTCCCAGGAAGGTGGGGGCTTTATTTATAAATCCCTGATGGTCTGCTGCCTTTTTTCAGAGATGCTCTGCTCGGTGAGGAGGGAGTCTAGTGATACAGTCTGCCTGCAAAGGCCTTGCTGAGCTGCTGTGGGCTCCACGCAGTCTCTGTATAAACTTCCTGATGACTTTGTTTATACACGTGAGGTTAAAACTGCCTACTCAAGCCTCAGCAATGGCGGACACCCCTCCCCCTATCAATCTTGAACATGCCAGGTTGAGATCAGACTGCTGTACTGGCTGCATGAATTTCAAGCCAGTGGATCTTAGTTGGCTGGTCTTTATGGGGGTGGGACCCACCAAGCCAGATCACTTGTCTTCCTGGCTTCAGCCTCCTTTTTCTGTGGAGTAAATGGTTCTGTCTCACTGGCATCTCAGGCACCACTGGGGTATGAAAAAAAAAAAAAAAACTGCTGTGGCTAGCTTGGTGTCTTCCCAAATGGCCGTCCAGTTTTTGCTGGAAACCTGGGGCCCTGGTGTTGTAGGCACTGGAGGGAATCTCCTGGTCTGTGGGTTGTGAAGACTGTGGAAAAAGCACTGTATCTGGGCCAGAATGCCAGGAAAAGTCCCTAATGACTTCCCTTGACTAGAAGAGGGAGTTCTCTGGCCCCTTGTGCTTCCCATGTGAGGTGACACCCTACCCTGCTTCGGCTTGCCCTCCTTGGGCTGCACCCACTGTCTAACCAGTCCCAATGAGACGAACCAGGTACCTCAGTTGGAAATGTGGAGATCATCGACCTTCTACATTGCTGTTGCTGGGAGCTGTGCACTGGAGCTGTTCCTATTTGCCTATCTAGCGTCTATTTTCATATAGCATGTCTTGAACTCAATATTTCCCTTTTCTGCTTGATCATTTTTTTTTTGAGAGATCTGATGCATTTTTCAGTTTGTTGATCAAATATTTCAGCTTGAGCATTTGTTTGAATTTTTTTATTGTTTATTTCAGTGTCTTTGTTAAATATATTTGTTTTATCTTAAAATTTGTCATGCTTTCTCAAAACAGGTATTTTGAATTCTCTGAGAAAAAAAAAAATATATATATATCTGCCACTCTATAATTGGTCATGGATGCCTCATTTAGTGTGTGTGATAAGGTAGTATTTTCCTGGTTGTTCTTGATGCTTGTGGACATTTTATGAAGTATGAACGTTTAAAGATTTAGGTATTTATTTAGTCTTTCTTGTCTGGCATTGTCCATACCTGTCCTTCTTGAGAAAGTTTTCTGAAAATACAAATGGGATTGGCTGTTAAATTACTTAATTATGTGGTCCTTGCATTTGTTTTAGCACTAGGGGGAACCCTAAGCCCAGGTATGCTGAATTCTTGCAGCCTCCTAGGTACACAGCCTGAGTAGACTTCCAACAGTGAAGGGAGAATTCCTTTTGTTATCAGGCAAAGTCTATTTCTGTTTTTTTCCACAAGCATAAGGAACCCTTCTCTGCCCTGGGCTGCCTGGAGTTGGGGAAGGGGTGACATGGGCACTTTTTACTTACGTATTTGTTTATCTATTTGTAAAACAAAATATGTACTATTAGAAAAATACATCTTCAAATCATGAAATATACTGATGCTAAAAAAAATTCTAATCCTGTATAACTAATAGTTTCCTCCATCTAGGTCTTACTTCTTTTCGTTAAGTTTATTGCAAGGTGCTTCATGAGTTTTGCTGGTATTATGAATATATTTTTTTCCTTTAACATTACATTAGTAATTGCTAATGTCTAATATATATATATATTAGACATTATATATATATGTGTGTGTGTGTGTGTATATATATATATATACACAAAATGGGAAGGGGCGCTTCTGTGAAGGGAATGTAGTTCTGTGACAGGGATGAGATTCTGTGAGAGAGATGGGGGATTCTGTAAGGGAGATTGGTGTTCTATGAGGGGATGGGGTTTGAATGAGTAGATCACTTTTGGGTAGTATTCATCCATTGATGGATATTTAGGTTGATTTTGTATCTTTGCTATTGTCAATAATGCTGCAGTAAACATGGGGAGTTCATATATCTCATTCAAAATTGATTTAATTTTCTTTGGGTATATACACAGTAGTAGGATTTTTGGATCATATAGAAGGTTCATTTTCACTTTTCTGAGGAACCTGCATACTATATTCCTTAATGGCTATATTAGTTTACATTCCCACCAACAATGCACAAAGATTTCTTTTTTCCACATCCTCTCTCACACTTGTTATCTTTTGTTTTTCTGATAAAAGCCATTCTAACAGATGTGACGTGGTATCTCACTATGGTTTTAATTTGCAATTCCCTTTATGATAAATGATGTTGAGCATCTTTTCATATATTTATTGACCAGTTTTTAATCTTTTGAAAAATGTCTTTTCATGTCCTGATATGATTTGGCTGTGTCTCCACCCAAATCTCATCTTGAATTGTAGCTCCCATAATTCCCATGTGTTGTGAGAGGGACCAGGTGGGAGATAATTGAATCATGGGGGTGGATCTTTCCCATGCTGTTCTTGTGATAGTAAGTCTCCCAAGAGCTGATGGTTTTTATAAAGGTGGGTTTCCGTGCACAAGATCTCTTCTCTTGTCTGCTATTATATGAGATGTGCCTTTCACCTTCCTCCATGGTTGTGAGGCCTCCCCAGCCAAGTGGAACTGTAACTCCATTAAACCTCATTCTTTTGTAAATTACCCAGCCTCAGGTATGTCTTTATCAGCAGTGTCAAAATGGGCTAATATAGTAAGTTAGTACCAGTAGAGTGGGGTACTTCTGAAAAGATACCTGAAAATGTGAAAGCAACCTTGAAACTGGGTTACAGGCAGGGGTTGGAACAGTTTGGAGGGCTCAGAAGAAGACAGGGAAATGTGGGAAAGTGTGGAACTTCCTAGAGATTTGTTGAAGTACTTTAGCCAAAATTCTGATAATGATATGAACAATGAAATCCAGGCTGAGGTGGTCTCAGTTGGAGATGAGGAGCTGATTGGGAACTTGAACAGTGGTGACTCTTGTTATGTTTTAGCTGAGGGACTGGTGACATTTTGCCCCTGTCCTACAGATTTGTGAAATTTGAACTTGAGAGAGTTGATTTAGGGTATTTGGTGGAAGAAATTTCTTAGCAGCAAAGCATTGAAGAGGTGACTTGGGTGCCATTAAAGGTATTCCGTTTTAAAGGGAAACAGCATGAAAGTTTGGAATTTGTGCAGCCTAACAATATAATCAAAACAAAAATCCCATTTTCTGAGGAGAAATTCAAGCCAACTGCAGAGATTTGCATAAGTAATGAGGAGCTGAATGTTAATCACCGAGACAATGGGGAAAATGTCTCCAGGGCATGTCAGAGAACTTAGAGGCAGCCTTTCAACAATCACAGGACCAGAGGCCTAGGAGAAAAAATTTTTTTGTGGACCAGGCCCAGGGTCCTTCTGCTGTGTGCAGTCTAGGGACTTGGTTCCCTGCATCCCAGCCTCTCCAGCCATGAATAAAAGGGGTCAACGTACAGCTTGGGCCATGGCTTCAGAGGGTACAAGCCCCAAACCTTGGCAGCTTTCATGTGGTGTTCAGCCTGCGGGTGCACAGAGGTCAAGAATTGAGGTTTGGGAATCTGCCTAGATTTCAGAGGATGTATGGAAATGCTTGGATGTCCTGGCAGAAGTTTGCTGCAGGGGTGGGGTGCTCATGGATAACCTCTGCTAGGGCAATGTGGAAGGGAAATATGGGGTGGGTGCCCCCACAAAGAGTCCCTACTGGGGCAATGCCTAGTGGAGCTGTGAGAAGAGTGCCACCATCCTCCAGACCCCAGAATAGTAGACTGATTGACAGCTTGCACTGTGAACTTGGAAAAGCTGCCAACACTCAATGCCAGCCTGTGAAAGCAGCCAGGAGGGAGTCTGTACCCTGTAAAGCCACAGGGGCAGAGTTGCCCAAGACCATGGGAACATACCTCTTGCATCAGTGTAACCTGAATGTGAGACATGGAGTCAAAGGAGAACATTTTGTAGCTTTAAGATTTGACTGCCTTTGTGGATTTTGTCCTTATATGGGGCCTGTAGCCCCTTTGTTTTGGCCAATTTCTCCCATTTGGGATGACTGTTTTTACCCAATGCCTGTACTGCCACTGTATCTAGGAAGTAACTAACTTACTTTTGATTTTACAGGCTCATAGGCAGAAGGGACTCTCCTTGTCTCAGATGAGACTTTGGACAGTGGACTTTTCAGTTAATGCTGAAGTGAGTTATGACTTTGGGGGACTGCTGGGAAGGCATAATTGGTTTTGGAATGTAAGGACATGAGATTTGGGAGGGGCCAGGGTCAGAATCATATGATTGGGCTTTGTCTTCACCCAAATCTCATTTTCAATTTTACCTCCCATAATTCCCATGTGTTTTGGGAGGGTTCTGTTGGGAGATAATGGAATCATGGGGGCAATACCTTCCCATGCTATTTGTGATAGTGAATAAGCCTCATGAGATCTGATGATTTTAAAAAGGGGAGTTTTTCTGCACAAGCTCTCTTCTCTTGACTGTTGCCATGTGAGACATACCTTTCACCGTCTGCCGTGATTGTGTGGCCTCTCCAGCCACATGGAATTGTGGGTCCATTAAACCTCTTTCTTTTGTAAATTGCCCAGTCTTGGGTATGTCTTTATTAGTAGCATGAAAATAGACTAATACATGTTCTTTTCCCATTTTAAAAACCAGATTACTTGTTTTCTTGCTATTGAGTTGTTTGAGTTCCTCTTATATTTTTTGATATTAACCCTTCATCCATGTGTATGATTTGAAAATATTTTCTGCAATTTCATAAGTTGTTTTTTCACTGTGTGGATTGCTTCCTTAGCTCTGCAGAAGCTTCTTAATTGAAAACAATCCCATTTGTCTATTTTTTGTCTATTATTTTTAAGTTTTAATTGTCTTTGCTTTGGGGACCATGTTCAAAATATTTTTGCCAAGAGTAAGATCAAGAGGACTCCCTATGTTTTTCTCTAATAATTTTCAGGGCTGATCTTTAAGTCTTTAATCCTTTTTTAGTTTATTTTTGAATATGGTGTAAGATAAAATTTCATTTTCATTCTTACGCATGTAAATATTCAGTGTTCCTAACAATAGTTTTTAAAGAGGCTATCCTTTCCTCATTGTATGTTCTTGCCACCTTTGTTGAAGATCAATTGACAGCATGTTTATGGATTTATTTCTAGTTTTTCTATTTTATATCATCAGTCATATGTCTGTTTTTGTACTGGCATAATGGTGTTTTGATTACTATGGCTTTGTAGCTTATTTTGAGATAAGATGGTTTGATGTTGCCAGCTTTGTTCTTTTTGCTCAGTATTGCTATGGCTATGTGAACTATTTTGTGGTACCAAAATAATTTTAGGATTGTGTTTTCTATTTCTGCTAAAAATGCCATTGGGATTTTGATAGGAATTGCATTTAATCAGTAGATCGCTTTGGGTAATATGGACATCTTGAAAAAATTACTTATTTTAGCCCATGAACACAGGATGCTGTTCCATTTATTTGTTTCCTGTTCAACATTTTTCACCAGTGTTTTATAATTTTCAGTATACATGTCATTCACCTCTTTGGTTAAATTTATTCCTATTTTATTTTTCATAGCGATTATAAATGAGATTGTTTCTTGATTTTGTTTTTAGAAAGTTCACTGTTAGTGTATAGGAATGCTGCTGATTTTTACGTGTTCATTTTGTATCCTGCAACATTAATGAATTTGTTTGTTATTTCTAATGGTTTTTTGGTGGAGTCTTTGGGGTTTTCTGTAAGAGCATGTCATCTGCAAACAGGGAGAATTTTACTTATTTCTTTAAAATTTGCACAGCTTTTATTTCTTTCTCTTTTCTAATTTTTGTGGCTAAGACTTCCAGTATTATGTAGAATAGAAGTGGTGAATGTGGGCAACCATGTCTTATTTGTTGTTCTAGAGGAAATGCTTTTGACTTTTCACGAATGAGTATGATGTTAGTTTTGGGTTTTTATGTAAGCTCTTTATTATGTTGAAGTGCATTCCATACTTACTTTGTTGAACTTTTTTTTTTTTAATTATGGAAGAATGTTATATTCTGTCAAATAGTTGCTCTGCATCTATTGATATTGCATGATTTTAGTCTTCATTCTCTTAATGTAGTGTGTCACAGTTATTGATCTATATATGTTGAACCATCCTTGTATCCCTTGGATAAATCTTATTTTATCATGGTGAATTATCCTTGTCATTAAAGGATTATTGAAATGTTTAAATTTGTTTCACAATATTTTGTTATTTTTAATCTATGTTTATTAGAGATATCAGCTGGTAATTTCTTTTATCTTAATGTTCTTTTCTGGCTTTAGGGTTAGGGTAATGCTGGCCTTATAAAAATGAGTTTGGAAACATTTCCTATTTTAATGTTTTTGAAAAAGGTTCAGGAGCATTAATATTTATTCTTCTTTAAATGTTTGGCAGAATTCAGCAGGGAAGCCATCAGGATCTGAGCTTCTCTTTGATGGTAGACTTTTCAATATTTACTTAATCTTCTAAATTGTTATGATTCTGTTTATATTTTCTATTTCTTCATGATTCAGTCTTGGTAGAATGTATGTTTCTAGAAATGTACTTATTTCTTCTAGGTGATTCTATTTGTTGATACAAAACTTTGTATAGTAGTCTCATCATCATCTGTGATATCAGTTGTAATATTTTTTCTTTCATTTTCTTCATTTGAGTCTTTTTTTGTGTTTTCTTAGTTTAGCTAATGGTTTGTCAATTTTATCTTTTCAAAGAAAAACTCTTAGTTTCATTGATCTTCTTTATTGTTTTTCTAGTTTCTCTGTAATTTTTTATATTTTATAATGATATGCTCTCATTCCTTTTTCTTTTTTTGTGCTTGTTGTAGAAGTTTTAATTTCATGATTATCATTGAACATACATAAAATACCATATTCTGATTTAAGCTAATAATAATTTGAGTTTAATCACATATAAAAACTATGCTTTTTCACCTCTCCATCACATTTTATGCAATTGATGTCAACTTATATTTTACGTAGTTTTTATCAAATGTATTCTAACATTTAAATTTTTTTTCTTTTAAATTTTATACTGCAGGTAAAAGTGATTTATATACCACCATTGCTGTATTACAGTATTCTGAATTTAACTGTATTTTTACATTTACCAGTGAGTTTTATAGTTTCATATTTTTTATGTTGTTATACTTTCATTTCAAATTGAATAACTTCCTTTAGTATTTATTGTAAATCAGATCAAGTGGTGATGTAATCTCTTAGCTTTTTGTTTGTCCTGAAATGTGTTTATCTCTATTTCATTTCTGAAGGACACTTTTGCTGATGTGAAAGTCTTGTGTTTTTTTGTTTGTTTGTTTTTGTTTTTGTTTTTTTTTGGTAAGCATGTTGAATACATCATCCTTCTTCCTCCTGTTTTGTAAGATTGGTTTTTTTTTTTGAGGGGGGTGAGGGGAGGGATTTCCATTGATAGCCTTATGGAGATTTCTTGATATGTGATGATTCTGTTATCTCTTACTGCTGAAGATTCTCTGTCTTTGACTTTATTTATTTATTTATTTATTTATTTATTTATTTTTGAGACGGAGTTTCGCTCTTGTTTTGCCCAGGCTGGAGTGCAATGGCGCGATCTTGGCTCACCGCAACCTCCGCCTCCTGGGTTCAGGCAATTCTCCTGCCTCAGCCTCCTGAGTAGCTGGGATTATAGGCATGCGCCACCATGCCCAGCTGATTTTTTGTATTTTTTTAGTAGAGACGGGGTTTCACCATGTTGACCAGGATGGTCTCGATCTCTTGACCTCGTGATCCACCCGCCTCGGCCTCCCAAAGTGCTGGGATTACAGGCGTGAGCCACCGCGCCCGGCCTATTTATTTATTTTTAAGATAGGAGCTTGTTTTGTTGCCCCGGCTGGAGTGCAGTGGTGCAATCATTGCTCATTGTAACCTTGAATTCTAGGTCAAGCAATCCTCCTGCTTTGGCCTCCCAAGTAGTTAGGACTACAGATGCATGCCACCACATCCAGTTACTTTTTTTTAATTTTAACATTTTTTGTAGCTATACAGTCTTGCTATGTTGCCCAGGCTTATCTTGAACTTCTGATCTTAAGTGATCCTTGTACCTCAGCCTTTCAAAGTGATGTGATTATAGGAATGAACCACTCAGCCGTGTCTTTGACTTTTGACAATTTTATTACATTGTGTTACAGAGTATTATTTTTTGGATTAATCTTACTTGAGATTTTGTGAGTTTGGAAATCTGGATGTCTGTAACCTTCCCAATATTTGGGAAGTTTTCAGCCAGTATTTGTATAAATAAGCTTTTCCCCTCTTTGTCACATCTCCTTCTAGTTAACCCATAATACATATATTTGTATGTTTGATTTTGTCACATAGGTTACTTATGCTTTCTTCATTTTAAACATAATCATTTTTTGTTTGTTTTTCTGTTTAATTTCAAATGATCTATCTTTGAGTTCACTAATTTTTTTCTTGTGTATGATTGCGTCTACGGTTTAAGCTCTTTATTATGATTTTCATTTCTGTTATTTTCTTTAGCTCTTGGATTTCTGTTTTGTTCTTTTTATTGTTTCCGTTTTTTAATTAAGCTTCTCATTTTGTTCATGCATTATTTTTATAATTTTATTTACTTTTTGGTATGGTTTGGTTGTGTCCCCACCCACATCTCACCTTAAATTGTAGCTCCCATAATTCCTCATGTTGTGGGAGGGACCCAGTGGGAGATGATTGAATCACAAGGTTGATTTCTCCCACACTGTTCTTGTAGTAGTGAATATGTCTCACAAGATCTGATTGTACACCGTTTGCTTGGCTCTCATTCTCTCTTGCTGCTACCATGTAAGAAGTGTCTTTCACCTCCCACCGTGATTGTGAGGCCTCTCCAGCTATGTGAAACTATGATTCTATTAAACATATTCTTCTTCCCAGTCTTCGGTATGTCTTTATCAGCAGCTTGAAAATGGATTAATACAGTTGTCTATGTTTTTTTTGCATCTCATGAAGCGTCTTTAGCATTATTATTTTGAATTCTTTTTCAGGCAATTTGTATTTTTCCACTTTTGGGGGTTATTTAGTAGAGCTTTATTACTTTCCTTCTGTGGCATCAGATTTTTCTGATTTTTTTCTTAACTATATATATATATATATATATATATATATATATATATAGCCTCATACCAGTGTCCATACATTTGAGGAGCAAACACCTCTTCTAAGCCTTACAATTTTTGACAGTCTGTATATGTCCTCATAAGTCTTCTCCTGTTGGGTCCTTGGGGTGATGGAATTGCCTCTGGAATTATGGTGGAAGGGAATTGGAGTTGGCTCATGTGGCTAATGCTTTATATGCAGCGGGATATGAGGTTTATGACCCTGCTATTGAGGCTCTAGCAAGTTTGAACACTCTCTGGTCCCTAGGTGGACTGGACTCTCTCCAGGACTTTGGTTTGTAGGGTTTATGCTGAGATGATGGTTCAGAGTTAAAAGATATTTGATCTATGACCACATGTATGGACTCCTATGGCTTCCTCTGCAAGGGCCCCTACTGGATTTCTGGGTGGGTCCTTTAGCAGACAGACAGCACTTCCCTGGTCTGTGTCCAAGATGGACTGGAACTGAGTCACAGAGCTGCTTCAGGGTCTACACCTGAGGCCAAGGTCTTCATGTCTCTCTGTAGGGTATCATACATGTATATTTACCAGCACTTTCTTGGGTGGGCATACCTGCTCTCAGATTGTAGTTGACAGGGAATACAACTGATTTATAGGACCATTTCAAGATCCACAGTGGGACTAATGGTATCAGATTAGCCTGTAGGGGTAGTAAGAGACATGCCTATCTGTAGGTCCTTTGGAAGGCAAAACTGATTTCAGGCTGCAGTCAGGATGAGCTGGGCCACTGGGCCATTTCAGAATCTACTGTGGGATTCAAGTTGATAAACTTGTCCTGGGGACTCATGTGGCTTGTTTCCCAGTGGGACACTGAGTTGGCAGAACCGTTTTACAACTGCAAATAAGAGGTACTGGGACCAAGATCCAAGGCTGTTCCAGGATGTGCTGTGGGACTGAGTCTGACAAGCTTCTCACAGTGGTGACAAGTGAGTGTTCCAGCAGTTCCCTGTGTATGTGGGATTGCTTTTAGGCCACAGCAGAGAGGGGCAGGAGCTGGGGATCTGTTCAGGATCTGCTCTTGAGTAAGGCCAACAAGCTTGTCACAGTGGCACAGATGAGCAAGTCTCCCAGTGTTTTTGAATTTTAAATTATGAGCTATTTGAACTTTTGTCTTTGTTAGGTTTCTTACTGTATTTGAAATCTAATCTATAACATACCTATTAAATTTAATTAAGTACAATTATAATGTAAGGATACAAACAAAATTAAATTTACTTGATATCCTAACCTCTAGGAGTTGTTACAGGTATATGACAGACAGGTAATGATGATGCAAGCAAGGAAATAATGATGTAGCAAGGACTGGGCATAGAAACAGTATAAACTGATTTTGAAACAGGAACTACCAGTGACTACTCTTTGGTTTTATGTTTTTAAAGTGTTTTTTTATTTTAATAAACAACTTGTTTGAATAACTTTTGTTGCATCTTTTTTTATCCTTATTGTTTGGTTTTGCTTCTAAGTTGATACTGCAATTTTATATTCTGGGGGGGCAGAAATATGTGGCCTCATTATGTTCCTTTAGTGTATATCTAGGCTGTAAAATCATCATCATATATAAAATTTTAAACAAAGGCCACTTTATAATGCCTTCATAGATGCTGGTTCAGCATAAAAAGGTAGCCACAAATGCTGACAACAACAGAATAATTTCAACACTGTCATGAAGTATAAATTTTAAATAATTGAGTTTAAAATGGATTTGTGCTATTTTACTCTGTAATACAGTGCCAGAAGGGAATTCTCTCAAAATGAGCTCACAAAAAGGTACTGTCTCAGAAATTATTTAAGTTACTGTACAATGGTAATTCCTTTAAGAAATACTGTGAGCATAACTAGTATCCAGTTTTGCCATAACAGTAAATAAAACTTTTATCCAAGTTTTAAAATATTAATATGCATTTTAAAGCAACTCTGAATATAAGACAGTATTAATATGAAACTGTGCAGATTAATATTAAAATATGTCATGATATATTCCTTTATTATTTATGAAGTTACATATTACTAATATATCATTGTGTGTCTTTACTACTTGATGACAGGCTTCTTTATTCCCTGCAGCTCTCTGCCTTGTGTTTCACTCTGTAATTCTCACATCTTATGTTCCCACAGTTAATTCTACAAACTAAATAAAAAACTGTGCAGATTTATTTAAATATTATTTATGAAGTAAACTTTATAAATTTATGTAGAAATCTCTTCTACTAGAAAAACAGGTTCTTAGAAACCTTTCTAGTACCAAAAGTAATTTTATGTATACATATGGAAATGTGTGTATTTATTTTAATCATCTATTTTTTTAAAGGTAATAATCTTAAGCAATTAGCAAGAAGCTTAGTGTTCTACAGTATTTCATAATATGACAAGTACTGATGATTTTTCAAACATCTCTGTTGAAATATAATTCATACATTAAAAAAATTACCATTTGAAAGTATACAATTCAGTTGTTTTTACTGTATTTGCAGGGTCATGCAAACGTAATCTACTGTCAAAATGCTTTCATCACCACCCTCTAAAAAGCCCAGAGTCATTAGCAGCCATTCCTCTTCCTCCTTTGTACCCCAGCCCTGCTCCTGGTAGCCCTGGGCAATCAATAATGTACTTTCTATTTCTATAGATGTTATTCTTCTGGAAATTTCATGTAAGTGAAATTATGAAATATGTGATCTTTCATGACTGACTTTTTTCATGTAGTGTAATAAAGCTTCATCCATGTTCTATTATGTACCAGGACTTTACTAATTTTTATTGCCAGACAATATTCAACTATATCCAGTTCAACTATGGATGTATTATATTTTGTTCATTCATTTGTTGATGGACTTTTGACTTATTTGCATTCTTTCACTATTATGAATAATGCTGCTATGAACATTCCATGTATGTTTTATTGTGGTTATTTTTTAAAATTTCTTTTGGGTATACATTTCTAGAAGTAGATTTTCTGGGTTATATGTAAATTTCATGTTTAATATTTTCATGCACTACCAAACTGTTTCCAAGAATAGCCGCATCATTATACATCTTGACTAGCAGTTCATATGTGTTCCTATTTCTCTGCATTCCACAAACTCTTATTATCTTTTTTTATTATAGCCATCCTAGTACCTGTGAGATGATCTCATTGGAGTTTTGATTTGCATTTACCTAATGAGTAATGATTTAAAATATCTTTTTCTCTGCTTATCAATCATTTTTAAATCTTCTTTGGAATAATCTTCTTTGGAATATTCAGATATTTTGCTGGACTTTTTTTAGTCGAGCATTTATCTTTGTATGATTGATTTAGTAGAAGAGTTCTTTATATTCTGGATACAAATAAGGAATACAAATTGCAAAACATTTCTTTCATTCTTTATTGTCCTCTTATTTTATTGATGGTATCACATGTAGCACAATATTTTTAAAAACTGATCCAGTCCAATTTATATTTTTGTGTTTTGTGTGCTCCTAGTGCTAAAACAATGACCTAATTCAAGGTTACAAAGTTTTATTCATATATTTTTCTGAGTGTTTTATAATTTTAACTCTTATGTTTAGGTGTCATATATTTTGAATGAAGTTTAGGGCATGGTGTGATGTGTAGGAGTCTGACTCCATTTTTTTAAACATATGCATATCTAAAGTTGTCCTGGCATCATTTGTTGAAATGATTATTTTTCCTCCATTTACTTAGTTTGGCACCCATGTCAAGAATCAATTGGCCCTAAGTGTAATGGCTTATTTCTAGACTTTCTTTTTTTTTCCCATTTATTTATTTTATTGTATTTTAGGTTTTGGGGTACATGTGAAGAACATGCAAGATTGTTGCATAGGTACATACGTGGCAGTGTGATTTGCTGCCTTCCTCCCCATCACCTACATCTGGCTTCTCTCCCCTTGCTATCTCTCTCCAGCTCCCCACCCCCCACCATCCCTCCCCTATTTCCCCCAAACTGACCCCAGTGTGTAGTGCTCCCCTCCCTGTGTCCATGTGTTCTCATTGTTCAACACCCACCTATGAGTGAGAACATGCGGTTTTTGGTCCATATATATACATTTTATATTTATACCAGTATTATGTAGTTTTAATATTGCTGCTTTGTAGTAATGTTTGAAATTAGTGTGGCTGAGTCCTCTAATTTTATTCTTATTTTAAAAGTTATTTTGGATATATGAGACTCCTTGTAATTATATGAGAATTTTAGAATCAGCTTGTCATTTTCTACGAAGAAGACAGGTAAAATTCTGGTAGGGATTACATGAAATCTATAGATTAAACTTACAAATAATCTTACCAATATTAATTCTTCTCAACCATGAACATGGGATGTTTCAATTTATTTATACCATTTTAAATTTTTAAAGTGTGTTTTATAATTTTCACAGTACATCTTGTACTTCTTAAATTATTTCATGAAAATTTTATTTTGATGCCATTTTATGTGAAATTTTCTTAATTTCTTTTTTATATTGTTTATTGCTAGTGTGTAGAAGTACAATAGAATTTCATACATTGGTTTTTGTATCCCGCTTAAACATTGATTTTTGTATCCTTTCTTATCAAATCTGTTAGCTCTAATAAACCTTTTGTGGCTTCTTTAGGCTACCCAAGATCATGTCATATGTGAATAGTGATAGTTTCACTTATTCCTTTCCAATCTGGATACTTTTAGTTCTTTTCTTTACTTAAAAAAAAATTTTTTTTTTAAATAGCTACTTACTTTGATAAGAATCTCCAGTACAAGAATGAAAATAAGTGGCAAGAGCAGACATCAATATTTTGTGTCTGACTGTAGTAAGAGAAAAGATTCCGTTTTTTACTGTTAAGCATGATGTTAGCTGTGGGTTTTATAAAAAATGCTCGTGTTATTTATCAAGTACCTGTATTTCTGCACCCTTGTCAAGAATCAGTTGTCCATAAATATAATGGTTTGTTTTGGGACTCTCAATTTTATTTCATTGATATGCATTCTATATTTATGCCAGTATCATGTGAGTTTAATAGAAATAGAGAGGAAGTTCTTTTTATTTCTAGTTGAGTATTTTTAATCATGAAAGAATACTGGATTTTTCCAAATAATTTTTCTGTATTTATTGGGTTATTCTTGTTGTTTTTTCCTCTTTTTTTTTTTTTTTTCTCTACTGCTCTCTTTTCTTTTAGTGTGGTGCATTGCATTTACTGATTTTTGTATGTTAAGCCAACTTTATTTTCCTAGGATAAATGCCACTTGATCATGGTGGGAATCTTTTAATATGCCTACCTAAATTTGCTTTGCTAATATTTTGTTGCAGATTTCTGGAAAGTTGGTAGTGATGGCTCCTCTTTCATTCCTGACTAAAACTCATGTTTTAAAAAATGATGATTATGACATTGATGACTGAGTGAGAAAATCTTCATATCTCTGTTTATCTGTATGGTTTGTGTCTATATGCAATTCCAGAAAAGTAATATACATGTTAGATTAACTATTTATGTAGTTAGATCTTTATATGTGTGTATAAGACTTGCAGACATTTCCCCCTTACTGCATTTATATATATAAAATGAAATATGATATCAATAAAAAATCCTGGATACCTTTCCAAATCAAGGGTCACTTAAGAAAATTGCAAAATTCAGCATTGAATATATCATACTTCTTGATGCTTCCAAAAATATATAAATATTCTGAAATATATTTTAAATTGTATATCTGAGACGCCATTCACAAAATGTTTATAACAAGTTATGCTACTTTACAAATTAAGATA